>NC_036839.1:834215-849380 GCF_002910315.2 Salvelinus sp. IW2-2015
ACTCCCTAATCCAAATGGACAATGCATCACCCGGCCTTGATGCTTCAGATGTCTGTGTTCATTAAAAATCTTGAACTAGTGCCAAGGCTGTAGTCAGAGATAAAAGGACCATAAAAGGACGACAAAATGTATGGATGGCACGTCACCACCGCACCCTGGCATTTATAATAAACAAATGGTTTCTGTTTCCAATTTCAATTTCTCATTATACTGTGACTTTTGGAAAATGTGCTTTGATTTACCAATATTTTATCAGCAAAATGGTATAATTGATTATATTTACATGGCTCTGATTTGAATACGTATCGCCTCCCCTAAAAATAAAACAATAACTCCGAGGCGCATTGACATGATATAAAACAAACCCACATATCAAACAGACTTGCCTGAGAAATTAACTRGCCATAACCATCATAGAATCCAATTCATGTCTTTGAGAGATGGTTCTGGGTTGGGAGGTGGGGGGGACCCAAAAACATGGAAAGATAGACTTCACAGGCCCGGGTCAGACTGACATCAATGCAGCGTGCCAGTGTCGGCCACATTAACCCATAGCTAAATCCCATCACACAAATGTCAGTAGATCCGTTATGAAACCATGACATTTAGATCCAAGGTCTCCATTGTGGTTGTAGAGAGGAGGCTGGTGTTTGTCCATTATAAGCAYCCCTTCCAACAGACACACACATATGCTTGTGCACACCCACACACACACGTCTAAACATAGAAACATTAAAGATCACAAGATTGAATTTCAAATGCGTCAGGGATTTCTGTTATTTAAGAGTACTTTAATTCTTGTGCATTTTTTTGGAAGAAACAGTCATGGTTTTCTTTTTTCTTATTGATGAAAAAGCTAATACATTGATTATGATACAGTATGACCATTTGTGCAAAAGGACTATAATACAGTAAAATGCAAGAAATCCCCCAAATAATGTGAACTTCTACAGGTAAAATAGAACACCACGTGTTGCTTTGTTGAACAAACAATAAATGGTAGTTACAGTAATGATTTGACAAAATGTATTTACACTATGCATTTACAGTTTCAATATGGTATGCAATTTATTTGATATATGTTTTTCTTCAAATATTTGTTGGTAGGATTTGAGTTGTTTGAGTCACTTTGTTGTCAGTGCAAATTTAAAAAGAAGACAAAAATATTTTAAGAAATAGCACAGGACTATAGTACCATAGACATACTGTACATCATTATAAAAACTTGAAATATTGGAACTATTCCTCTTTTTTGTAGTTGAAAACCAATATGGATGAAGTCCTTGAATATAATCAACATGTATTGATTAACAACCATTCTGATTTCACTCCCAAGAACACTCCAGTAAAGAAAAAGGTCCTTCTCTGTAAAAGTATCTAACTTCCATTGAAGACGTTCAATTTCGCCGAAGAACGATGCAAATCAGGAAAAAAAGGGTACTGCCCCCTTTTTAAAAATTAATATATATATATATATATATATATATATATATATATATATATATTCTCGTCTGGCTTGATTCCCTGACTTCAATGGATTTAACCTTGACCACACCTCAATGATCAAAATAACCTTTTGTTTTTTGTCATTCAATCGTGTCTTACATTCTTTCCTTTCAATTTCTGTCTGGGCATCTTTTGTAATGCGGGATTTGTGTGGGTAGGATGTATATGATAGAGCTCTGAATTGAAGCCTGGAGTACCCAAAGGCCTGATTTAATTATAATAATAAACTAAGTTAAATGATGAGTTGCCAAAAAGTGTTTTACAAATTCATGTCTTCCCAATGGGAAATTAATTACAGGCTTCCACATAATCATAGTTAATATTTGTACATATATATTTCATCAAAATATCATAATTTAATAATTTAACATTAACCATGATTCCAACATTCAACCATTTTCAGCAGATGAATTACCTGTTGCAAAAACAAATCTCATGACAGGTCTGATAGAAACAGCTAATTTGTCTTTAAAATGTCAATAATGTCGACAACACAAAATACGCTAGACAAGGGTGGCAATTTTTTTTGTCTGTGAAATAGAATATGTAACAGTTKCCGTGGAAACACTTTTTTCGGCAAATATCGATGTAATAACCATCATGTCAAAGTAAACTTGGAGTCACACGATGATGTGTTGTGTTGTACCACCACGCCGTGGAAAAGCATGAAGAGATTGTATCAGGGCAGATGAAGTAACYGATTAAAGTCTAGTTTTGATTTACATTTGGTTAATAAGTTGTCAACTAACGTGAATTCAAATTGAAATCAACAAAACATTTAACCATGTTATAGGATTTAGGTTAAAAGTTGGTTGAAAAAAATTGGAAATTCYCTTAGGTTGATGACTTTWAAAAAATCCAATCAGTTTTCCAATAACATGTACTTTTTTGGTTGAAATGATGTGGAAACAATGTTGACTCAACCAGTTTTGCCCAGTGGGAAGTTATGATGAACTTCAAATGGTGGTTAAAAGGATAGTTCACCCAAATTACAAAATTACATTGGTCTTTACCCTGTAAGTATTCTATGGACAAGGTTTGACAGCAATTCATGCTTTGGTTTAGTTTCGCTGGCACTGTTGCCACATGCTAACATTTAGCATTTGTTGCACGAATCCCATTCAAGTCATGGGACAGATATTAGCATTTCTCTTGTTCAAATAACAGTCGGTGGATGGAAACTTAACTATAGAAAGACAATATTGTAAATGGTAGGAATAAAATGAATAGAACGCTACAAGTATGGTTTGTCAATGCGTCACCTTGATAACAGCCTTTGCCTGAGATATACCAAGGTAGTGGGATGAAATGTCCTTGTTGTGGCAGGGCCTGACACTGTTGAAACTTGGGTTGTGTTCAGAAGGGCACATACCAAAACGTACCAAAACGTTTTGCAAAACAAATCGGAAACCTATGTTGGACGCTTTCCAAAATGCTTTTTTCACTACTGAACACGACCATATAGCAGAGGTTAGTGAACCTTAGTCTCAGGACAACCCCACATCACTACCATTACTGCTTCTCAGTAGGACAGAGACAATCCAAGGGAATGCTCGAGTCATTTGGAAAAACCCAGATCCAAACTGAAGCATCATGACTGCTCATAATGACTTATGTATGATGAAGAGCAAAGCCCGAATCCCCAAACAGGACAAGGTGTCATAAAGCTCTCATGTCAAGGCCACAACACCTAACCCACACGGCTGCGACACGCGGGAAGCTTAATGATTGCCTTCTCGCATTAGCGGGAAAGTCTGTGAGAGGGAGAGTGAGAGAGAGAGAGTGAGAGGAACAGAGGAGAGAAATCAAACCCTTACCAGAGACAGAGGCTTGCTCTGCTCTCTCCCTCTTTCTCTCTCYYYCYSYCCCCCCCCCCCCCMYTCYCCTCTCCYCCACAACTACCACCGGAAGTCCGTCAGATCAGGAATTGCAAATAATATCATGACAATTGTTCACGCTCTTCAAACCAGTGATGTTTTACAGACTCATTTACTATGATACCGTATTACGCGTCCAGCTGCGAATCAGGAACTTGTCACATGGCTGGAGGCCAACACCCCCTCACTGAGCCTGTCCAATGACACGGAAAGCAATAGGGGATGCCAGTGCCTGCAGCATGTGCTGCACTGACAAAGCAGCAGGGCACCGTCAAAAACCCTCCCGTACAAACTTTCCAGATCACTTCTGCTTTTAACAGATGAGTAGGCACTGCCCCCCCCCCCCTCTCTTCTCTTTAAAACAACTTTGTGGATTTTCATTTTCAGAGGCCTATGGTTAACACACAGTGGGTGAATCCCTTTTGGCAAGAAGGGGAATAGTGTAGTGG
Organism: Salvelinus sp. IW2-2015; assembly: GCF_002910315.2. NCBI lineage: Eukaryota > Metazoa > Chordata > Actinopteri > Salmoniformes > Salmonidae > Salvelinus > Salvelinus sp. IW2-2015. Next base: position 838,048 of record NC_036839.1, read on the forward strand.
TGAATCTGGTATGGAGGGACAGATATTGTGTGTGGCAGGGTCAGTGCTTTGGTTAATAAACAACTCAGAGTGGTGCTCCTTTAAAGAAGAGGGGACAGGTATTGCCTGCTTACCAATTAGAGTTACTGTACATAGGCCAAAGAAATCAGTATAAACTCAGGGGTACGTGGTTGACGTGGCAACATTACAATTAAGCTGTCCATGTGCATGCAGAACGACTTTGCTTACTTGTTAGAATCATTCCGAGAGAGATTTCGGAAAAAGGTAATATTAGCATGAAAACTCTTGTACTTTCGGTTTCTCTAGACACAAATCAGAAGACACTTCTGTGAAAATGTGAGACAAAAGAAAACATAGCACATTCATCCAGTAATTTTCGGTGACTCTCCAACAATGTATTAAAGGAATTTATTTCACCGGGACTGTGTGCATTATTGTTCTCATCAATATGTAAATGTGCCAGAGCAAATTTCTAATTTCTGTCAGTATGTCACGTTCCTGACCGGTTTTCTGTTATTTTGTATGTGTTTGACGGTCAGGGCGTGAGTTTGGGTGGGTAGTCTATGTTTTGTGTTTCTATGTTGGTTTAATGGGTACCTGATATGGTTCTCAATTAGAGGCAGGTGGTTTTCATCTCCTCTGATTGAGAATCATATTAAGGTAGGTGGTGTCACATTGTTTGTTTGTGGGTGATTGTCTCCTGTGTCTGTGTCAGTGTATGTTCCGGTTTGTTTGTTTGTTCGGTTTTTGTGTAGTCTGTTTTTCCTGTTCGTGCGTTCTTCGTGTTTCATGTAAGTTCTTACGTTCAGGTCAGTCTACGTCGTTTGTTGTTTTGTTTCTATTCAAGTGTTCGTCGTGTTTTCGGTTTTGTTTAAATAAATATAATGTCTTATCACGACGCTGCGTTTTGGTTCAATCCCTGCTCCTCCTCTTCGGATGAAGAGGAGGAGGAACACCGTTACACCGTAGTCTCTCAGTGTTTGAGTTTAGATTGCTTGCGTTTTCCAGATTAAAGCCACTCACGCGATCCCCAGGCCCTGAAATCCTCCTGCATTACTGTAATGATGCGACGGGGAGTGACGAGGATGGGAGTGTCAGGAGGCATTAAGCCCTTGCAGCCAAGAACTGGTGGACCTCATGAGACTGAGCACCGACCGAACGCAGGAGTCACTGACCCAGCAATGGAGAGAGACTGACAGAGAGAGAGCGAGAGAGGGAGGCAGGACGAGAGAGTTGGTGGGATATGAAAGAGGAAGGAAGAAGAGAGAAAGTCTGTGTGTGTGAGAGAGGTCAAGAGAACTGAAGGAAAGACATAAAATGGAGAGGGAGAGAGTCGAGAGAGAGCTGCTCTGTAGAAATTAACCAAATTACAGGAAATGATTTTAAAGGCTGGTTTTCCCATTGGGTTCACCCTGATTCTCACTATCTCACTTCATTTAACTGAATTAATGAGCTGGTCCAGGCCGACCTCAGAAACCACCATCTTCGTTGATGGGATGCTCAGTTCTTGGAATGCTGTATATTACTAGTATTACTTTTTACAGTAGGGGCAGTGGGCTGAAGTACTGCAGTTCTTTTTTCTGGTAGTTCATTCATTGATTATTGACACTGATTGGCCAGAGAGTCCACTCATTTGGTATCCCAGGTCTGAAACAGTAGCCCTGACTGACTTACGCTATTCAGGCTACTTACATACAGGCTGTATCACATCCGGCCGTGATTGGGAGTCTCATTAGGGCGGAGCACAATTGGCTAAGCATCGTCCGGGTTTGGCCGGGGTAGGCCGTCATTGTATATGGCAATTTGTTCTTAACTGACTTACCAAGTTAAATAAAGGTTAAATAATKTTWAAAAATCAATAAAAACATACACAGTAAGCTATATGCTACTGCTTACCTTAAAATATAGCATAAACAAAGTGCATTTAATTCAATATGAGTACCTATATTATTTTTACCCTATTTATATCCCAGGTGAGCGTCACTGGCTCAGTTTAAACAACACTGAGGACTATAGGCCTGTAGGGTCTGTTTATGAATGAGAGAGCATGAACTACTACCCTACCATAGTACTCTACTCTAACTGCACTGAGCTGGAACAAATGAGTGGGAGGGTAGCAGCGCGACATGGGACCACAGGACTGAGAGACATCTAGAACATCAGAGATCAGAGAGGAACTATAGCTGTGTACACTCGGTTCACCGCAGGACACATCTACACGTATAGTAACACGCATTCACGTCGGGGGAGTCCCTCTCTGAAAAGTGACTAGATGAGACTAAATATATAAATGTTGTGTCCTTACGTTGTGTATGTACATAAGCTTTATTCTTACAATAATTAACTGGATTCATGTAACACTTTGGTTACACTTTGGCTGACCGGTATAATACATTATTGTGCAGTTACAATGCATTATAAGACTTCTCATAATCATATATGACCCGATTGTAATATCTTATTATCACTGTTTCTTAGTAAGTGCTCAAAGTGCTTTTATACTTTTAATGTTTGTAAGCATTCCCCGTTTGTCTGAGATACCAACAGAGTTTATTTTCATGTGTTGTACGTCCCACTGATTTATGAATGAAATTAGTTAATTCATTATTCATATACGGGGTGGAATCATTATCATTTTTTCCATCAGGCTTGTCACTTAAGGGATAAGCATTTGGAAATCCCACTTTCACCCAAGGCACCGCCGGAGCGACTTTGAAAAGTGGTCACAACTAACTAGTTAGCAAGGACACACTGGAGGTAAGCTCCAAATGCCATACAAGTGACAGGGTGGGGCAGTGACCGGACCAGGGCATCTTACTGAACCATAGCCTGCCTTAAGCCTCAACTACAAAYGCAAAAACAGAGAGGGACACAGACAGGGACACAAGCCCTAGCCCGATGCCCCATTCCCAGCCCTCTAAATCTACATCCAGCCTCAACCCTCGACATGTACTCTTACATTTCCACATGTAGGCTACTCTTAAATCTTCACCCGGCASAGCTAGATCAAATCAAATKTATTTATATAGCCCTTCTTACATCAGCTGATATCTCAAAGTGCTGTACAGAAACCCAGCCTAAAACCCCAAACAGCAAGCTAAGATAAGGATTGGCCTGGTTCCTCTCTAGGTTTCTTCCTATGTTCCTGCTTTCTATGTCGTTTTTTCTAGCCACTGTGCTTCTGCATCTGCATTGCTTGCTCTTTGGGGTTTTAGGCTGGGTATCTGTAAAGCACAGTGTGAAAAATGTAAAAAGGGCTTCATAAAATAAGCGTGATTGATTAATCGGCGCTACCCCATCTCCAGCCCCGGCTCTCTACTCCAGCCACAGCCCTATACCCCTGCCCCAGACCTCTGTAACACTCACACACACAAAAAAGGCAGCTTTATAACTCAGTGATGTCTAACTTTGAGTTAAAGTACAGTAAATAACTTCTCACCACATAATAATGATTTAATCACAGATTTATCCAACACCCAACACTCCAACAGTCTGAACTTTGACTAGGCCAAAGTCTGAACTTTGACTAGGCCATTCCATTGTCTCTTTTTAGCCATTTTCATGTAGACTCAATTGTGTGTTTTGAATCATTGTCTTGCTGCTTCATCTAGCTGCGCTTCAGCTTCATCTCACAGACAGACGGCCTGACATTTTCCTGTAGAATATTCAGAAACAGAGCAGAATTCATGGTTCCTTCTACTAAGGCAAGTCGTCCAGGTCCTGAGGCAGCAAAGCATCCCCAAACCATCACACTACCACCACCATGGTTGAGCATTGGTATAAGGTTCTTACTGTGGAATGCAGTGTTTGGTTTTCGGGAGGCATAATAGGACCCATGTCATACAAAAAGTTATACATCTGTCCATAGATCATTCTTCCAAGAGTCTTGATGATCATCCAGGTCAGTGGCGGTCGGTGCCATTTAAGATGAGGGAGGACACCATTTGTTTTTCTCATGAGCATGACCTTATTTCTATTACAGCATATTGGATGATTGTCAATTATATTCCATTCACCCAGTTCAATGTAACAGCGATAGGTTTAGGCTACTACATGATACTCAAATTTTCCCTATTCCCATCATGAGGTTGCTACAACCTAACCTATGAATGAAAGCACRCAGGAAGAGAGAAACATTTGAGGTKACACATGGACAGACAGTGACACATTCAGTACCGCCTTGCACATTCTTGCCTGCATCTAGCTGTTTAAGGGTAATCATTAGTCCTTCAGTTGTTAACGAGAGTTTCTATTGGACAAATTCAGGTATGTTAATCCCCGTTTTGTTCCGTTTGCTTCCCTTTAAGAAAAGTTTTTCAACCRAATCAGCAGAATGAATACACCCCTGATCATGCGTAAACACGTTAACACAGTTCACTTTCATAGCAGCCACATTGTATTCCTTCTATGCGCTCTCCTCCTCTCAACTTTCCCTTCACTTGTGGACTTCAATGCACAATACATCAGCTGTATGTGACCAGGTGAAAAAACMTTTCCAAACCAAACCACATCATAACCACTACACACAGCCTCAGTGAAAGGAACATGACAGCCCGCTTTGAGTTTGCCAAAAGGCACTTAAAGACTCTCAGACCATAGTCAGGATCGAGGCAAAGATGAAAGGAGCAAAGTACAGTGAGATCCTTGATGAAAACCTGCTCCACAGCGCTCAGGACCTCAGACTGGGGTGAAGGTTCACCTTCCAACAGGACAACAACCCTACGCACACAGCCTAGACAATGCAGGAGGGGCTTCGGGACAAGTCTCTGAATGTCCTTGAGTGGCTCAGCCAGAGCCCAGACTTGAACCCGATAAACATCTCTGGAAAGACCTGAAAATAGCTGTGCACCAACGCTCCCCATCCAACCTGACAGAGCTTGAGAGGATCTGCAGAGAAGAATGGGAGAAACTCTCCAAATACAGGTGTATCAAGCTTGTKGCATCATACCCAAGAAGACTCGAGGCTGTAGACACTGCCAAAGGTGCTTCAAAAAAGTACTGAGTAAATGGTCTGAATACTTATGTAAATGTGATATTTCTTTCTTTTTTTTGCAAACATTTCTCAAAACCTGTTTTTCCTTTGTCATTATGGGGTTTTGTGTGTAAAGTGACGAGGGAATAAAACAATTGAATCAATTTTAGAATTATGCTGCTTTTTTTTTTTTTTTTTTTTTTTTTTTTTTTTCTTTTTGTTCTAATGTAACAAACTTTCAAAGGCAGTGTATGCGTATTGTGGACACACAAATGGACACACACACCACACACCACACACACACACACACACACACACACACACAACACACACACACACACACACACACACACACACAACACACACACCACACACCACACACACACACACACACACACACACACACACACACACACAGTTAACATTACCACACACATCATCATCACACACAGATAACATAATGTAAAGTTTTACAATGTTTACTGATTTGCTCTAATACTACTTTCACCACTTGACATCATCCACTGTTACAGAGAGGATGTCAAGCCAGTTGATTGTCAGGCGCTGTCAGAGGTGCGTGATCCGAACCTCTCATAGAAAGACACCGGAACGACCCCTCCCTCTTTCCCCCTTCCCTTACATCTCACCGTAAATAGATCAAAGCACATCTGTTTTGCCAACCAACAGCCACACATTTATAATTGTGACCTGGCCTGAATGGCTCAGAGCGACCCATTGGATGCTAAACGGGTTGGACACGGGAGATGCTGAAGCATATGAGCAGAGGAGTGCTTACAGTTAGTCGTCGGCAGACAGGGGGATTCTCTGGAGCCACACTGGGCCCTGTTGTCTAGTCTCGGGGCAGACTGATATAGATACCACGATTCCGGCCTGGGGAGGGGGACACAGAGGGACCAGGGCTGACCAGACATACAGCTGGGGCTAGGCTGGGGCTGTGTGGGGATGGGTTGGGATATATAGCTGGGGTATGGGGCTGGTCTCCTAGGCTTGGGACTGGAGTTGAGAGAAAAGGCTGGAGCCTTATAGCTTTAAAAGCAGCTTATTGGGCTGGGTAATAGGGGCTGAGGSTGGGGCTGGATCTGGGCTTTGGGTTAATGGCTTATCCCATTGCCAAGCTGGTGCTGGGGTACAGGCCAATACTGGGGCTATGACCTGGTCTGGTCCAGACTGAGGGTGAGTAGAGTAGGTGCCAGAGTGACCAGAGAAGCCTCAAGTTGTCCAGTTGTCACACCGTGACGCTGATTCAGTCTAATGAGCAGGTCCCTGTCACCCCACATTTGGCCCGTGTACACWTGTAGGATCTGGCAGCCGATAACCTGCTAGATTTCCACTCCCCAAACTCACCCCCACCCCACTTGCCAGACACTAACTCCACGAGCATTGGGCTTGTCACCAGATCARCACCATACCGCTCAACAAGCACTGAGGTCCTGGGGATAATACCCACTATCGTCCTGACAAACAAACAAATAAATAAACTAATAATTAAACTAGGAAATGCTTAATCCCACAACGCCTGGTCATCCACTTGTCATTAAAAAGTGTGATTAGCTGGTGGCACAGCGGTCTAAGGCACTGCATCGCAGTGCTAGAGGTGTCACTACATACCCGGGTTCGATCCCAGGCTGTCGTAGCCGGCCGCATGAGGCAGTGCACAATTGGCGGGCCGAGATGTCTTTGTCCCATTGTGCTCTAGCAACTTGTGGCGGGCCAGGCGCATGCACCCTGATTTTGGTCGCCAGTTGTACGGCGTTTCCTCCSACACATTGGTGCGGCTGGCTTCCGGGTTAAGCAAGTGGTGTTTCAAGAAGCAGTGCGGTTTGGCAAGGTTATGTTTCGGATGATGCATGGCTCTCGACCTTCGCCTCTCCCGCGTCCGTACTGGATTTGCAGCGATGGGACAAGACTGTAACTACCAATTGGGGAGAAAAAGTGTGATTAGCTAAGCTACATTAATGGGACATTTTGTCCCATTAAATACCACACCGTTACATTAAAGTCAAAAAGATGCGTGGACTTTGTATGTGTATACTATCTGAAACATCTGTGGTATTTTTTTGTTAGAGATTGTAATACGCACTAAGTCTACCATGTCCCACCTCGACCCTCTACTCATAAAAGCTGGTGAAAACTTCTTCCAGTTTTAGGCCAAACAATGTTGAACATAATTAACAAATCTCTCCTAGCTGGGATAGTGTCTGAGTCTTTTGAATTGGCTGAAATTAAACCACTCCTTAAGAAACTTAATCTTGATCCAGATGATCTGAAAAATGAATTGGCTGAAATTAAACCACTCCTTAAGAAAGAAAGCTCAAAGATTTTTGAGAAAACTGTTGCTCAGCAGCTTATGTCCTTCCTTATTTCGAAACACTCCAGTCAGTATTTTGACCATGTCATAGCACTGAGACTGCACTGCTAAAGTTGTACATTTTCTTACTGCTGTCCTCTGACCGTGGCCAGGTCTCTGTTCTCATTCTTTTAGATTTAAGCCCTGCTTTTGATACAGTTGATCACCGCATTATCAACAGGTGTAAACTAAGAGTGAAATATTTACTTATGGCTTCTTTTCCAACAGAGTTAAAGAKAAGATAAAAAACTAAAATATAAATAGTGACACTGCGAATAATGAATCAAAATAAAGAGTAAAAATAACATGGCTATACATACGCTGAATGTATAAAACATTAGGAAAACCTCTTTCCTTGACATAGACTAACCAGGTGAATCCAGGTGAAAGCTAGTGTGATCCCTTATTTTAATCTCTTGTTAAATCTACTTCAATCAGTGCATATGAAGGGGAAGAGACCGGTTAAAGAAGGATTTTTAAGCCTTGAGACAATTGAGACATGGATTGTGTATGTTTGCCATTCAGAGGGCGAATGGACTAGACTAAAGATTTGAGTGCCTTTGAACGGGGTATGGTAGTAGGTGGAAGATGCACTGGTTTGAGTGTGTCATGAACTGCAACACTGCTGGGGTTTTCACTCTCAACAGTTTCCCGTTTGTATCAAGAAGGGTCCACCACCCAAAGGACATCCAGCCAACTTGACACAACTGTGGACAGCATTGGAGTCACCTTGTAGAGTCCATGCCCCAACGAACTGTGTGTGTATGTGTGTGTGGTGTCAGTATGCATGTGTGAGCATGTTATCTGTGTGGGTGTATGTAGTGTGTGTGTGTCAGTGTAAGTACATGAGTGTGTGTGCATAGTCAGTGCAAGAGTGTTAAGTGTAAAACATTGTCAATGGAGGTAGCCATTTCGTTAGCTATTGAGCCGTCTTGTTTAGAAGTAATTTTGGCTTCCAGACTTGGTGCTTTGGTACCGCTTGCCGTGTGGTAGCAGAGAGAACAATCTGTGGCTTGCGTGGCTAGAGTCTGGTATTTATCTCGACTTGGTGGGCCTCCGAGGACGTAAACTATACAGAAAGAAACATACCAGACATACTCTATCGTCTTTGTTTAAGATAAAGTTCAAATCTAAATCTGCTCCAACAGGCTTTGCATGCAACCAGGCAAGGCAGGAGAAGAGGGTGTCCACTAGATAATACAACACAAATTCAGATCCAACAGGACCGGAGAGGAGAGTGGCTGGTGCAACAAACATAGTTGTTGAGAGGCATTGTTGATGAGGCTCAGTAGGCTGTACTAGGAGACTACTGTGAATGACACATGAACCCACCTGTCGCAGTGAGCGTGGGAGTTACCACGTGAAATATATATTTTGGCATTAAATACATGTCACATATCAGTTTGCAAACAATGTAAAACAAATCATTGAGTTAATAAAGCTGCATACAAAACGTGGTTTTATTTTTTGCGTCCCTGAGAAAGACAGCTCCAAAATGCAGATGTTTCAGCCTAGCTCTGTGTTTTCCGTGGTGGGGGGGCAGCCAGCGTAAAATATAGAGCGTAGAGGTTGGTAATGTTTCTCTAGCTGCGCCGTGATTGGCTCATTGTTCTGTCACTCATGGCGACACTACATCACTACAAAATCTACAGGGAGAGGTCGAAAATTTCAAGCCCCTAGGTGCTGCCATATATTTACATTAGAAGTACCCATCCAAGAAGGCTCAATGTCAGGTCATTGGCCATAGATAAAATTACGTCAATCACGTTATGTCTACCGTAGATTTGATTGGACGACTATGTCAACGTCATACTTTCAAAATCTTAGCTAGTTGAGCTAGACAAGCAGTCATCATCATGAATGAAGTCGACAATCTACTGGTAATCCTTGTCATATGAAGAGAAATTGTAGATAAAACATATCGGTATTCATCGGCCATTGGACATAAACATTATACAACAAGTTGGAAATCGCAAATAACCCTAACCCAACAAAGAATGGTTTGGAAGGAATCAGTTAGTAACTGCCAACGTTGCAAAGCAATCACTAGCCTGCTATTCAGTGGAGAGAGTGTGTGATCCAAGTCTTGGTTTAAGGGTCTCTTTTCCAAGCTTAAAATTATAAATATCACATGCAACACCATGGGCCAGAAAAGGTGGAATACATTGGCCATGCTGTCAATCAGGCATGATTTCTACAGCGTTCAAAACAACTGGAAACTCGGAACTGGGAAATCTCAGACTTCAGTGAGTTCAAGAAAACTGGGAACTCTGAAAAATCTAGCTACGACTGGGAAAATACATTTTGAACGGTCATCCAACTCGGAATTCCAAGTCGGATATCGGGCCTCTTTCTAGAGCTACAACCTGAATATCACTGACGATTCAACCTTGTTTTTTTCCCGAGTTCCCAGTTATCTTGAAAGCACCATAAATCCAGAGATCACCAGACTTTGATGAAAAAGTTTGATGCACAAAATTTGCCCACATCAAGCACCACTACGCACCCTTCCTTTTTAAGCACAGCACAACAAGGTGAGTCCAAAAATGTATTGGTATGCTGCTGCCTAAATTATGTAATATGCCAGGGAGAATATATGTATACTCTAGCTAAGAAAGTAATACTAAGTGTATGTTGTGTAGTAGCTGTTAGCCCATGTTCCTCACCCTAATAATTTGGTCCTTTCCCCCTCATAACATAGCCTACTCTTCTGACTTGGTGGTGCACATGTACTGTAGCCTATAGCCTGTTTTAGAGAAATGTAAACATCGAATATTGTAAGAGCTTTCATTGTCTGGTGATAAGCCCTCTTTCTTTATCCTATGGTTCTAACTTGGTATACAGGGAGAACACTGTAAGAACGGCCCATGGTCTGAATTTTGTCGCTGTACATTTCAAAGTGCTGAACAAATAGTTATATTGACTACGCCCATCTTTGTTCGCTCATTAATGTCTTAATCAAAATTACGGATTGCCTCTTTCCACTCATCATTCCCTTGTGCCATAGTTTGTACATGTCAATTGTCAGTAGAAACCACATGTTTTTTAAAAGGCAGTAAATGAGGCTGAATTAACTGTTATGCTGCCAGACAAGGCTCCGCTGATAGCCAGGTATAGCAGTGGTAAGGATTCACTCCACGGTGCTGAAAATAAATCTCTGTGTAGGTCCTAACAGTTTGTGGGCATTGTTTGTCACCGTTATAGTGCAATGAAGTTTTTTTTTGTGTTGTGTTGTGTATTGGCTTTGCTGGCATGCATACAAAAATGAAAATCATAGTTTTCCCCACCACGAATTACATGCTAAAATCGCCACTGCATCTGAGGCTATGAATATTTTGGACATCGTCTCGGCTCGTTGTATGTTTGTTTTATTCACAGGCCATGAGCTAATTATTTTAACAGCTGGAGCTGGCGGTGAGCAGACTGACAGTTGTCGTCATTGTAATGATCAGTCTTGTTTCCACGGGTCCCGGCCCAGGACCTATTTGATATATATTACCAGTAATTGGTGCCACAGCCAATGACCAAGTTAAGTAAACCTTTGTGCCATTTTCCAGGACAGTGCCATGAGAAATTCTGGGAAGCTGGTCTGTCCTTCTTGTGGAGGAGGAGTTGGAGAAGGAGACGTCTTGAGAATGAAGATGGGATTGGGAAGGCTTCTGTCTGTAGTCTGTTGTACCATATCTTATTCATCATCCTTACCATCAATCCTCACCAGTAATAAGACTCAAAATAAAGCATAAAGTAATTCAATTAATAATTATCTGTGCAGGTCTCCATACACAGAAGTCTGTGTGTGTTTGAAAGAGGGGTCTTAAAAGGAGCATTGTGTGTGTGTGTGTGTGTGTCTCTCTCTCTCTCTCCTCTCTCTCTCTCTCTCTTCTCTCTCTCTCTTCTCTCTCCTCTCTCTCTCTCTCTCTCTCTCTCTCTCTTCTCTCTCTCTCTCTCTCTTCTCTCTCTCTCTCTCTTCTCAAAAAAAAATACATTTACATG
>NC_036839.1:850896-859994 GCF_002910315.2 Salvelinus sp. IW2-2015
GAACTGAGAAGTGGTCTGTGGTCACCACCTGCAGAACCACTCCTTTATTGGGGGTGTCTTGCTAATTGCCTATAATTTCCACCTTTTGTCTATTCCATTTGCACAACAGCATGTGACATTTATTGTCAATCAGTGTTGCTTCCTAAGTGGACAGTTTGATTTCACAGAAGTGTGATTGACTTGGAGTTACATTGGGTTGTTTAAGTGTTCCCTTTATTTTTTTGAGCAGTGTATAATAACAAAGTTTGTGGTAGTTTAAAAGGGTTTGATCCAACTTAGGTCAGGAGTGTTTCCAATTCACATACCCAGCCCTAGTCATAGCCCTGATGAAAAGGGAAGCTATTTATAATAACAATCTTTTGTCATAGCCTATGAATAGGACCCAGAGTTTTACCTGACCAGGTCATGAGATCAGGAAACATTTTGACACACCACTTTTGAACCTGTCGTGCCACCTCTGCCTGAAAACCTGCCTGCCACTGGTGCTGCTACGGACTGGTGTACAGCGTCTTCAGACATACGCACATACACACATGCATGCGCAAACACACATGCACGGACTAGGGAACAAGGCCAGGTCTTCAAACTAGGGATTCACAATATATCGGTAAGCGTATCGGAATCAGCCGATATTAGCTAAAAATGCTAACATCGGCATCGGTCCGATGTCTAGTTTAAGGCTGATGTGCAAAACCGATGTCAAAGCTGACGTGCATACCTATATAATGTAGATAGCTGACATAATGACCCCCCCAAAAATACAGCGCTACACAGAAAAGCAGAAAAATACTAAGCACACACTTCCAACAACTAAACAAGTTCAAGTCGAGGAGTCATTTGAGTATGAAAATTTCAGCGTGACAACTCAAAGGCGAAATCCATTAACGCCAAGATAATGGAATTCATTGCCCTTGACAATCAATCGTTCTCTGTCGTAGATGATGTTGGCTTTCGCCGACTGGTCGAGCAACTCGAGCCCCTGTACACACTACCAAGTAGGCGCTATTTTTCAGATGTTGCCCTACTGGAGTTACACAGTATTGTTGGAACACACATCCCTGAGCTACTTGCTATGGGCATCACTGCTATTAGCTTCACGACTGACATTTGGACCCGCGATGTCAGCCCCATGAGCATACTGAGTCTGACAGCACAGTGGGTCGACGAGGATTTCGTACTGAGGAAAGCATGCTCAAGAAGGTGGTGGTTCTCATACTGCTGCTGCCATTTCAATGACATTTGAGAACATGTTTGAAACATGAACACACTGGCTAGCTCCATTCGAGCAACTGACTCTAGAAATAAGCTTATCAACAGACGTGATACCCTCTGTCATGGCATTGAAACTACTGCTGAACAAAACTGCCGACACAGACCGTGGGGTTCAAACTTGCAAAAGTACTCTACAAGAGGCTGTGAACAAGTGATTGGGTGGCATTCTCTCTTTACTGTGTCGCCACCATGCTCGATGCAAGGTACAAGTACAGCTACTTCGATGCAGGCAAGAAACAGGGTTTATGTGAAATGTTAGACACAGCTGGACAAGATAGAAACGGACACAGTGACAGTGCGCACCAATGAGAGAGGCGACGGACAGACAGAGCTGAAACTTCAGTGCTTGACCTGTATGATGCAATCCTGGTTGAGACTGAACAAATGAACAACAAGTAAGTGAAAGAAATAGGTTTAGATTATGTTTTACTGGTAATGGGGACATACGTAAATGCCAACAAAATAACTTTTTGGTCTGTGAGTGTGTGTGTGTGTGTGTTTCAACTATTTAACTGTGCTAGAATGCTTAAAAGGCCGGCACATTTTTTAATATCGGTTTTAGGTATAATTTTTTTGGCAAGGAAAATATTGGATATCGGTATCGGCCAAAAATGTCATATCAGTGCATCCCAAACACACACACAGACTGGGGAACAAGTCCAAGTGTCTTCATACGAGGCCTTCGACACTGGCAGAAGAAAAAAAACTGGCTTTGTTTAATGATAACATGTCTTCGTTGAGGTAACATCAGGGAGAAGGGAGCAGCTACCCAAAATATAGCAATTGTTGGAGAAGGGAACAGCTACCCAAAATATAGCAATTGTTGGTGGCAGCCTTTGGTTAGGACACTGTGTTCATAGCAAAGCAGAGTTTTGATCTTTCTGTTCACTGGCCACAGCCATTAGGAAGCGGTTCTGGTTCAACATCCCTCTTCATTACTCATTAAATTACAATTTTAAATGATGACGATAATGTGTGTGAAGAGATAGCGTTTTTGTGCAAGTTTGTATGCATTGCACATGTATGTATAGAGTTACCATGACATGGCCCACCATGCTAGATAGGAGAAGGCCAATAGGTTCACAAAAATTTAAAAAATCTAAAGGATGGGTGATAAAAATATATATTTTTATTAACAGGACTAGGATTTTGAAATATTAAATGCACATATTCCCATTTCTGTTCAATCCAGCCAGAGCCGCCAGAACAGCTTCAATGAGCCTTGGCATAGATTCTAGAAGTGTCTGGAAGCAACACCATTCTTCCACGAGAAATTCCATCATTTGGTGGTTTGTTGGAATATGCTGTCTAAGGCGGCGCTCCAGAATTTCCCCAAGAGAGAGGATATGTGTTGTACGTTCCCACTGAATTATGAATGAAATTAGTTAATTCATTTATTCATTAACGGGGGTTGGAAATCATTATCAATTTTTTTTTTTTTTTTTCCATCAGGCTTGTATTAAGGGGATAAGCCATTTGGAAATCCCACTTTCAACCCACAGTGCACCGCCGGAGCGACTTTGGAAAAGTGGTCACAAAACTAGTTAGCAAGGACCATCACGGAGGTAAGCTCAATGCCATAAAGTGACAGGGTGGGGCAGTGACCGGACCACGGCATCTTAACTGAACATAGCCTGCCTTAAGCCTCAACTCAATGCAAAACAGAGAGGGACAGAGACAGGGACATCAAGCCCTAGCCCGATGCCCCATTCCCAGCCCTCTAATCTACATCAGCTCTCAACCTCGACAATGTATCTTACATTTCCCACATGTAGGCTTACTGCTTAAATCTCCACACGGTCAGAGCTTAGAATCAAATCAAATTTTTTATATCGCCCTTCTTACATCACGATAATCTCAAAGTGCTGTACAGAAACCCAGCCTAAAACCCAACAGCAAGCTAAGATTAAGGATTGGCCTGGTTCCTCTCTAGGTTTCTTCCTATGTTCCTGCTTTCTATGTCGTTTTTTCTAGCCACTGTGCTTCTGCATCTGCATTGCTTGCTCTTTGGGGTTTTAGGACTGGGTATCCTGTAAAGCACAGTGTGAAAAATGTAAAAAGGGGCTTCATAAAATAAGCCGTGATTGATTAATCGCGCTACCGCCATCTCCAGCCCCGCTCTCTACTCCACACAGCCCTATACCCCTGCCCCAGACCTCTGTAACACTCACACACACACAAAAAAAGGCAGCTTTCAATACTCAGTGATGTCTAACTTTGAGTTTAAAGTACAGTAAATACTTCTCACCACATAATGATTTATCACAGATTTATCGCAACTTCCCAACGCTCCAAACACCAACGCCCCCCCCACACACACACAAGTGGTCAGCCTGTGAACAGGATGTTAGCACCTTTATGATATAAGTACTAACACACCCTGGGCATAGAAAGTTGTCGCGAAGCCATTTGTTTTCCATTTTTGGCACTCCATTGTCTGACACTCCATTGGGCTAGCCCTCACCTCCACACATGTACAGATCTTCAACCAAAACCGTGAATTAGATCAATGGAACCTGAGTGAACAAATAACACAACAATTACATACTTATTTAATTATTTATTTCATAAAACAAAGTTTATGCAACACCCAATGCCCCTGTGTGAAAAAGTAATTGCCCCCTTACACTCATTAACTGGTTGTACACCTTTAGCTGCAATGACTCCCGATCAACAACTACAGAAGCGTTTGATCAGTCTCTCACGTCGCTGTGTAGGAATTTTGGCCCACTCTTCAATGGCAGAACTGGCTTTAACTCAGCAACATTTGTGGGTTTTCAAGCATGAACTGCTCGTTTTCAGAGTCCTGCCACAACACCTCAAATTCAGTCTGAACTTTGACTAGGCCATTCCATTGTTCTCTTTTTAGCCATTTTCATGTAGACTCAATTGTGGTGTTTTGAATATTTGTCTTGCTGCTTCATCTAGCTGCGCTTCAGCTTCATATCACAGACAGACGGCCTGACATTCTCTGTAGAATATTCAGAAACAGAGCAGAATTCATGGTTCCTTCTACTAAGGCAAGTCGTCCAGGTCCTGAGGCAGCAAAAGCATCCCAAAACCATCACACTACCCACCACATGGTTGAGCATTGGTAAAGGTTCTTACTGTGGAATGCAGTGTTTGGTTTTCGGGAGGCATAATAGGACCCTGTCATACAAAAAGTTATACATCTGTCCATAGATCATTCTTCCAAGAGTCTTTGATGTCATCCAGGTCAGTGGCGGTCGGGCCATTTAAGATGAGGGAGGACACCATTTGTTTTTCTCATGAGCATGACCTTATTTCTATTACAGCATATTGGATGATTGTCAATTAATATTCCATTCACCCAGTTCAATGTAACAGCGATAGGTTTAGGCTACTACATGATACTCAAATTTTCCCTATTCCCATCATGAGGTTGCTACAACCTAACTATGAATGAAAGCACACAGGAAGAGAGAAACATTTGAGGTGACACATGGACAGACAGTGACACATTCAGTACCGCCTTGCACATTCTTGCCTGCCATCTAGCTGTTTAAGGGTAATCATTAGTCCTTTCAGTTGTTAACGAGAGTTTCTATTGGACAAATCCAGGTATGTTAATCCCCGTTTTGTTCCGTTTGCTTCCCTTTAAGAAAAGTTTTTCAACGAATCAGCAGAATGAATACACCCTGATCAGCGTAAACACGTTAACACAGTTCACTTTCATAGCAGCCACATTGTATTCCTTCTATGCGCTCTCCTCCTCTCAACTTTCCCTTCACTTGTGGACTTCAATGCACAATACATCAGCTGTATGTGACCAGGTGAAAAAACCTTTCCAAAACCAAACCACATCATAACCACTACACACAGCCTCAGTGAAAGGAACATGACAGCCCGCTTTGAGTTTGCCAAAAGGCACTTAAAGACTCTCAGACCATAGTCAGGATCGAGGCAAAGATGAAAGGAGCAAAGTACAGTGAGATCCTTGATGAAAACCCTGCTCCACAGCGCTCAGGACCTCAGACTGGGTGAAGGTTCACGCACACACGCACTACGCACTACGCACACAGCCTAGAACAATGCAGGAGGGGCTTCGGACAAGTCTCTGAATGTCCTTGAGTGGCCCAGCCAGAGCCAGACTTGAACCCGATAACATCTCTGGAAAGACATGAAATAGCTGTGCACCAACGCTCCCCATCCAACCTGACAGAGCTTGAGAGGATCTGCAGAGAAGAATGGGAGAAACTCTCCAAATACAGGTGTATCAAGCTTGTTGCATCATAACCCAAGAAACTCGAGGCTGTAACACTGCCAAAGGTGCTTCAAAAAGTACTGAGTAAATGGTCTGAATCTTATGTAAAATGTGATATTTCTTTCTTTTTTTGCAAACATTTCTCAAAACCTGTTTTTCCTTTGTCATTATGGGGTTTTTGTGTAAAGTGACGAGGGAATAAAACATTGAATCAATTTTAGAATTATGCGTAATGTAACAAACTTTCCAAGGCAGTGTATGCGTATTGTGGACACACAAATGGACACACACACACACACACACACACAACACACACACACACACACACACACACACACACACACACACACACACAACACACACACACACACACACAACACACACCACACAACACACACACACACACACACACACACACACAGTTAACATTACCACACACATCATCATCACACACAGATAACATAATTGTACAGTTTTACAATGTTTACTTGATTGCTCTAATACTACTTTCACCACTTGACATCATCCCTGTTACAGAGAGGATGTCAAGCCAGTGATTGTCAGGCGCTGTCAAGAGGTGCGTGATCTGAACCTCTCATAGAAAGACACCGGAACGACCCTCCCTCTTTCCCCCTTCCTTACATCTCACCGTAAATAGATCAAAGCACATCTGTTTTGCCAACCAACAGCCCACATTTATAATTGTGACCTGGCCTGAAGGCTCAGAGCGACCCATTGGATGCTAAACGGGTTGGACACGGGAGATGCTGAAGCATATGAGCAGAGGAGTGCTTACAGTTAGTCGTCGGCAGACAGGGGGATTCTCTGGAGCCACACTGGGCCCTGTTGTCTAGTCTCCGGGGCAGATGATATAGATACCACGATTCCGGCCTGGGGAGGGGCACAGAGACCAGGGCTGACAGACATACAGCTGGGCTAGGCTGGGGCTGTGTGGGGATGGGTTGGGATATATAGCTGGGGTATGGGCTGGTCTCCTAGGCTTGGGACTGGAGTTGAGAGAAAAGGCTGGAGCCTTAATAGCTTTAAAAAGCAGCTTATAGGGCTGGGTAATAGGGGCTGAGGCTGGGGCTGGATCTGGGCTTTGGGTTAATGGCTTATCCCATTGCCAAGCTGTGCTGGGTACAGCCAATACTGGGGCTATGACCTGTCTGGTCCAGACTGAGGGTGAGTAGAGTAGGTGCCAGAGTGACAGAGAAGCCTCAAGTTGTCCAGTTGTCACAACCGTGACGCTGATTCAGTCTAATGAGCAGGTCCCTGTCACCCCACATTTGGCCCGTGTACACTTGTAGGATCTGGCAGCCGATAACCTGCTTAGATTTCCACTCCCCAACCCACCCCACCCCACTTGCCAGACACTAACTCCACGAGCATTGGGCTTGTCACCAGATCAACACATACCGCTCAACAAGCACTGAGGTCTGGGGATAAATACCCACTACGTCCTGACAAACAAACAAATAAATAAACTAATAATTAAACTAGGAAATGCTTAATCCACAACGCCTGGTCATCCACTTGTCATTAAAAAGTGTGATTAGCTGGTGGCACAGCGGTCTAAGGCACTGCATCGCAGTGCTAGAGGTGTCACTACATACCCGGGTTCGATCCCAGGCTGTCGTAGCCGCGCATGAGGCAGTGCACAATTGGCGGGCCGAGATGTCTTTGTCCCATTGTGCTCTAGCAACTTGTGGCGGGCCAGGCGCATGCACCCTGATTTTGGTCGCCAGTTGTACGGCGTTTCCTCCGAC
Source organism: Salvelinus sp. IW2-2015 (assembly GCF_002910315.2). Classification (NCBI taxonomy): domain Eukaryota; kingdom Metazoa; phylum Chordata; class Actinopteri; order Salmoniformes; family Salmonidae; genus Salvelinus; species Salvelinus sp. IW2-2015. The sequence goes on from NC_036839.1 coordinate 858,163, forward strand.
ACATTGGTGCGGCTGGCTTCCGGGTTAAGCAATGGTGTTCAAGAAGCAGTGCGGTTTGGCAAGGTTATGTTCGGATGATGCATGGCTCTCGACCTTCGCCTCTCCCGCGTCCGTACTGGATTGCAGCGATGGGACAAGACTGTAACTACCAATTGGGGAGAAAAAGTGTGATTAGCTAAGCTACATTAATGGGACATTTTGTCCAATTAAATACCACACCGTTACATTAAAGTCAAAAAGATGCGTGGACTTTGTATGTGTATACTATCTGAAACATCTGTGTATTTTTTTGTTAGAGATTGTAATACGCACTAAGTCTACCATGTCCCACCTCGACCCTCTACTCATAAAAGCTGTTGAAAACTTCTTCCAGTTTTAGGCCAAACAATGTTGAACATAATTAAACCATCTCTCTAGCTGGGATAGTGTCTGAGTCTTTTGAATTGGCTGAAATTAAACCACTCCTTAAGAAACTTAATCTTGATCCAGATGATCTGAAAAATGAATTGCTGAAATTAACCACTCTTAAGAAAGAAAGCTCAAAGATTTTTGAGAAAACTGTTGCTCAGCAGCTTATGTCCTTCCTTATTTCGAAACACTCCAGTCAGTATTTTGACCATGTCATAGCACTGAGACTGCAATGCTAAAGTTGTACATTTTCTTACTGCTGTCCTCTGACCGTGGCCAGGTCTCTGTTCTCATTCTTTTAGATTTAAGCCCTGCTTTTGATACAGTTGATCACCGCATTATCAACAGGTGTAAACTAAGAGTGAATATTTACTTATGGCTTCTTTTCCACAGAGTTAAAGATAGATAAAAAACTAAAATATAATAGTGACACTGCGAATAATGAATCAAAATAAAGAGTAAAAATAACATGGCTATACATACGCTGAATGTATATAAACATTAGGAAAACCTCTTTCCTTGACATAGACTAACCAGGTGAATCCAGGTGAAAGCTAGTGTGATCCCTTATTTTTAATCTCTTGTTAAATCTACTTCAATCAGTGCATATGAAGGGGAAGAACCGGTTAAAGAAGGATTTTAAGCCTTGAGACATTGAGACATGGATTGTGTATGTTTGCCATTCAGAGGGCGAATGGACTAGACTAAAAGATTTGAGTGGCCTTTTGAACGGGGTATGGTAGTAGTGGAAGATGCACTGGTTTGAGTGTGTCATGAACTGCAACACTGCTGGGGTTTTCACTCTCAACAGTTTCCCGTTTGTATCAAGAAGGGTCCACCACCCAAAGGACATCCAGCCAATTGACACAACTGTGGACAGCATTGGAGTCACTTGTAGAGTCCATGCCCCAACGCATGTGTGTGTATGTGTGTGTGGTGTCAGTATGCATGTGTGAGCATGTTATCTGTGGGTGTATGTAGTGTGTGTGTGTCAGTGTAAGTACATGAGTGTGTGTGCATAGTCAGTGCAAGAGTGTTAAGTGTAAAACATTGTCAATGGAGGTAGCCATTTCGTTAGCTATTGAGCCGTCTTGTTTTAGAAGTAATTTTGCTTCCAGACTTGGTGCTTTGGTACCGCTTGCCGTGTGGTAGCAGAGAGAACAATCTGTGGCTTGCGTGGCTAGAGTCTGGTATTTATCTCGACTGGTGGCCGAGGACGTAAACTATACAGAAAGAAACATACCAGACATACTCTATCGTCTTTGTTTAAGATAAAGTTCAAATCTAAATCTGCTCCAACAGGCTTTCATGTAAATGTATTTTTTTTTGAGAGAGAGAGAGAGAGAGAGAGAGAGAGAGAGAGAGAGAAAGACGAGAGAGCAGAGAGAGAGAGAGAGAGAGAGAGAGAGAGAGGAGAGAGAGAG
>NC_036839.1:860019-911540 GCF_002910315.2 Salvelinus sp. IW2-2015
CATTCGGGTTGAGATCGAGTGAGAGTGAGAGTGAGAGTGAGAGAGAGAGAGGAGAGAGAGAGAGAGAGAGAGAGAGAGAGAGAGAGAGAGAGAGGAGAGACACACACACACAAAATGCTCCTTTTAAGACCCTCTTCAACACACACAGAATGTTGTGGATGGAGACCTGCACAGATAATTATTTCTTGAATTCCTTTATGCTTTATTTTGTGTGACTAGGTTCACGAAAGGCTTGATTCAATCGTGTATCACAGAAGTTCAGTGCTATAGCATGATTTAAACTTAAAGGCAATGTTCCCGCGTTCGCAGAGACTCATTTACGGTAAATGCTGCACATGTCGGCTCAATCGAATTACCGTTAAATTCTAATTGCGCTTATAGCGCTGGACTTCCGCAGTATGGATTGAATCAAGCCAAATTCTCGGTAATACTGTACACATACTATGGCAATCTTACACAACCTCTATTTCCACCCCACTTGGGGACTGCAAGAGGAACAACACACCACACCCTCCCTCACCATACCTGCCTTCCTTCCTCACCCCCACACATTGCCACTCATATCGGCTGTTCCTGAAAAGCAAAGTGTTACAGTAATTAGCTAAACACAGTGCTAAAGCTGTCAAGTGGTTAAGCAGGCATAAGCGAGGAGACTTCACGGGAGCAGGGGGATAGGGCACGGGGCCTGGGTTGGGCATCTAGTATCTGATCTATGGGAGATGGTGAAGATGGAAAGATAAGAGCCACACGAGGCCCTCTGACAAACACACACCAATGCTAAAGGCTCAAACACTCAGCATAACTCTACTTTATGATAATATATCTGTTGTGGAAATTCTTACACAGGGACACTCAAAGTCAATCTAAATTGAAATCATTCTTTATTGTGTCAGGGCTGGGAGAGGTTCCATCCAACTCATGCCCATAGTGCAGCATGTCAATCAGGGGCTCTGCTTGGGCAGTGCGTTCTATACGGCTATACACAGACAAGTTGTATTTTCATGATTTAGTATAATTATTGAATCATTACCATTTTGTTTCATTCATGCGACCGACCAATACCAGTTCATAACGTGTGCAGACCAATACTCACGAGGCGTCTTCTCTGCTAAGCTGGTTTAAACGGGATATCTTTCGTTCTCAAAACAAGGTCAGCCATAAATAGAACACAGAAATATATATATAAGAAAATCACAAACATTACATTCCCATTGTATATCACTGAATGCAATCATATACATTTATCGTTATGATATGAATTGCTGTAACATAAAAATTCCACATGAAATAAAGTTTAGGTGTATACCGCAGCCCACTCAAGTGATAGAAGAGGAAACTCTGCAAAACTTTAGGTCTCATGAAAAAACGACATATAAAATCAGGGCATAAGACGGTCATACTGTCTGTACCGTTTCTCGTCTTTGTTTTTAGTCAAAGAGAGAGAGAGAGAGAGAGAGAGAGAGAGAGAGAGAGAGAGAGAGAGAGAGAGAGAGACACACACACACACACACAATGCTCCTTTTAAGACCCCTCTTTCAAACACACACAGAATGTTGTGGATGGAGACCTGCACAGATAATTATTAATTGAATTACTTTATGCTTTATTTTGAGTCTTATTTACTGGTGAGGATGATGATGGTAAGGATGATGAATAAGATATGGTACAACAGACTACAGACAGAAGCCTTCCCAATCCCATCTTCATTCTCAAGACGTCTCCTTCTCCAACTCCTCCTCCAACAGAAGGACAGACCAGCTTCCCAGAATTTCTCATGGGCACTGTCCTGGAAAATGGCACAAAGGTTTACTTAACTTGGTCATTGGCTGTGGCACCAATTACTGGTAATATATATCAAATAGGTCCTGGGCCGGGACCCGTGAAAACAAGACTGATCATTACAATGACGACAACTGTCAGTCTGCTCACCGCCGAGCTCCAGCTGTTAAAATAATTAGCTCATGGCCTGTGAATAAAACAACAATACAACGAGCCGAGACGATGTCCAAAATATTCATAGCCTCAGATGCAGTGGCGATTTTAGCATGTAATTCGTGGTGGGGAAAACTATTGATTTTCATTTTTGTATGCATGCCAGCAAAGCCAATACACAACACAACACAAAAAAATACATTCATTGCACTATAACGGTGACAAACAGTGCCCACAAACTGTTAGGGCCTACACAGAGATTTATTTTCAGCACCGTGGAGTGAATCCTTACCACTGCTACACCTGGCTATGAGCGGAGCCTTGTCTGGCAGCATAACAGTTAATTCAGCCTCGTTTACTGCCTTTTTAAAAAACATTGCTGATATGGCTGACTTGCTTAAACAAATGTGGTTTCTACTGACAATTGACATGTACAAACTATGGCACATGGGAATGATGAGCGGAAAAGAGGCAATCCGTAGTTTCGATTAAGACATTAATGAGCGAAATAAGATGGGCGTAGTCAATATAACTATTTGTTCAGCACTTTTGAAATGTACAGCGACAGAATTCAGACCATGGGCCGTTCTTACAGTGTTCTCCCTGTATACCAAGTTAGAACCATAGGATAAATAAAGGGGGCTTATCACCAGACAATGAAAGCTCTTAAAATATTTGATGTTTACATTTCTCTATAACAGGCTATAGGCTACAGTACATGTGCACCACCAAGTCAGAAGAGTAGGCTAAGTTATGAGGGGGAAAAGGACCAAATTATTAGGGTGAGGAACATGGGCTACTAACAGCTTACTACACAACATACACTTAGTATTACTTTCTTAGCTAGAGTATACATATCTCCCTGGCATATTACATAATTTAGGCAGCAGCATACAATACATTTTTGGACTCACCTTGTTGTGCTGTGCTTAAAAAGGAAGGTGGCGTAGTGGTGCTTGATGTGGGCAAATTTTGTGCATCAAACTTTTTCATCAAAGTCTGGGGATCTCTGGATTTATGGTGCTTTCAAGATAACTGGGAACTCGGGAAAAAAACAAGGTTGAATCGTCAGTGATATTCAGGTTGTAGCTCTAGAAAGAGGCCCGATATCCGACTTGGAATTCCGAGTTGGATGACCGTTCAAAATGTATTTTCCCAGTCGTAGCTAGATTTTTTCAGAGTTCCCAGTTTTCTTGAACTCACTGAAGTCTGAGATTTCCCAGTTCCGAGTTTCCAGTTGTTTTGAACGCTGTAGAAATCATGCCTGATTGACAGCATGGCCAATGTATTCCACCTTTTCTGGCCCATGGTGTTGCATGTGAATATTTATAATTTTAAGCTTGGAAAAGAGACCCTTAAACCAAGACTTGGATCACACACTCTCTCCACTGAATAGCAGGCTAGTGATTGCTTTGCAACGCTTGCAGTTACTAACTGATTCCTTCCAAACCATTCTTTGTTGGGTTAGGGTTATTTGCGATTTCCAACTTGTTGTATAATGTTTATGTCCAATGGCCGATGAAYACCGATATGTTTTATCTACAATTTCTCTTCATATGACAAGGATTTACCAGTAGATTGTCGACTTCATTCATGATGATGACTGCTTGTCTAGCTCACTAGCTAAGATTTTGAAAGTATGACGTTGACATAGTCGGTCCAATCAAATCTACGGTAGACATAACGTGATTGACGTAATTTTATCTATGGCCAATGACCTTGACATTGAGCCTTCTTGGATGGGTACTTCTAATGTAAATATATGGCAGCACCTAGGGGGCTTGAATTTTYGACCTCTCCCTGTAGATTTTGTAGTGATGTAGTGTCGCCATGAGTGACAGAACAATGAGYCAATCACGGCGCAGCTAGAGAACATTACCAACCTCTACGCTCTATATTTTACGCTGGCTGCCCCACCACCACGGAAAACACAGAGCTAGGCTGAAACATCTGCATTTTGGAGCTGTCTTTCTCAGGGACGCAAAAAATAAACCACGTTTGTATGCAGCTTTATTAACTCAATGATTTTGTTTTACATTGTTTGCAAACTGATATGTGACATGTATTAATGCCAAAATATATATTTCACGTGGTAACTCCCACGCTCACTGCGACAGGTGGGTTCATGTGTCATTCACAGTAGTCTCCTAGCTACAGCCTACWGAGCCYCATCAACAATGCCTCTCAACAACTATGTTTGGTTGCACCAGCAACTCTCCTCTCCGGTCTGTTGGATCTGAATTTGTGGTTGTATTATCTAGTGGAMACCCTCTTCTCCTGCCTGCCTGGTTGCATGCCTTATGAGAGAGCGAACACAAACGGCCACTGAAAGCAAGTTATGTGTTAATAAAAGCAGTTTATCGTCCCCTAAAACTAGCTAGAATGATCCAATCTATAGCTAGCTTACAAAACTTCTAATGTTAGCTTTAGAGTAGCCTAGCTAGCTTGATAGCTGCTTAGCTAACTTTAGCTATCACGCAGCAAGCAACTAACGTAAGTATAGTGTTTAAATGTAACCCTGCCTTGTTACAAAGTCTGTGTTTAGTGTTAATTGTAATCCTACCTTAAATAAAGCTTATARAATGAATACTTGCAGAAGAGCAGTGTAATCAGATGAASAAATAATGTTTTATGACATMAAATGTAAATACTTTTCTAGAATGAAATTAATATTTATAAAAATTGTCATCATTCTTTGCAAAACGCTCAGCCCTGCTATAGTAGTTCACTAAACTACAGAGTATGTTGTCCATTGATGTTGTCTCTGGCTTTTTTAAATTATCAGATTCAAAATGTACACTGCTCATAAAAATAAAGGGAACACTTAAACAACACAATGTAACTCCAAGTCAATCACACTTCTGTGAAATCAAACTGTCCACTTAGGAAGCAACACKGATTGACAATAMATBTCACATGCTGTTGTGCAAATGGAATARACAAAAGGTGGAAATTATAGGCAATTAGCAAGACACCCCCAATAAAGGAGTGGTTCTGCAGGTGGTGACCACAGACCACTTCTCAGTTCCTATGCTTCCTGGCTGATGTTTTGGTCACTTTTGAATGCTGGCGGTGCTTTCACTCTTGTAGTAGCATGAGACGGAGTCTACAACCCACACAAGTGGCTCAGGTAGTGCAGCTCATCCAGGATGGCACATCAATGCGAGCTGTGKCAAGAAGGTTTGCTGTGTCTGTCAGCGTAGTGTCCAGAGCATGGAGGCGCTACCAGGAGACAGGCCAGTACATCAGGAGACGTGGAGGAGGCCGTAGGAGGGCAACAACCCAGCAGCAGGACCGCWACCTCCGCCTTTGTGCAAGGAGGAGCACTGCCAGAGCCCTGCAAAATGACCTCCAGCAGGCCACAAATGTGCATGTGCAGGTTCCATCCAACTCAATGCACCACAGTGCACATGTCAGCAGTGGTCTTATATACGGCTATACACAGACAAGTTGTATTTTCATGATTTAGTATAATTAATGAATCATTACCATTTTGTTTCATTCATGCGACCGACCAATACCAGTTCATAACGTGTGACAGACCAATACCTCACGAGGCGTCTTCTCTCTAAGCTGAGACCTTAAAACKGAGATATCTTTCGTTCTCAAAACAAGGTCAGCCATAAATAGAACACAGAAATTATATATAAGAAAATCACAAACATTACATTCCCATTGTATATCACTGAATGCAATCATATACATTTATCGTTATGATATGAATTGCTGTAACATAAAAATTCCACATGAAATAAAGTTTAGGTGTATACCGCAGCCCACTCAAGTGATAGAAGAGGAAACTCTGCAAAACTTTAGGTCTCATGAAAAAACGACATATAAAATCAGGGCATAAGACGGTCATACTGTCTGTACCGTTTCCTCGTCTTTGTTTTTAGTCAATGGTTACACACCCTCTAGTGGTATTAAAATACATATGGCAACCCCTACTTTGACGAGAGAGCCTTAATATTTTCATAGAAACACCACAGAAAACCACTGTCTTTTTATGATATGGAAACTAAACATATCACAAAGCTTGTGAAAAGGCTTTACATAACAATAAGAGATAGACCATATGTAACGGGTTCACCAAAACACTAAACCTATTCGTCCCTCAATGATCCATTTCTTCATGAAATACAGATTGAAGAACAGTATCTATTTCATGTATTAGTCTTACAACATTTGCTTTGTACTAAATTGAGCCAAACCACTTTATTACTGTTTTAAGTAAGTTTTAAATACTTTTTAATAATACGTTTTATGTCGTTTTTCCTAATTCAACAGACCTGAGAGGAAATCTACAAATTCTTGACAGGAAATGCTTCATATTCAATTGATTTTGGCAGTAAAAAACACTCAGGCACCTATTCTGGAGCCATGCTGGTGATTACAGGCATGTTGGGACACTAAAAGTCACCCCCAGTTTGCCTCACCAACACCACTGGTCGTACCCCCTACCACCATCTCGTCCGTTTAAAACGAGATGCCTTCTGGGGGTGTGTTAGCATAGGCTGTTGTTGTTGCACCATTGACTATGTGTAATTCTCTCCCCCCCCCCAACACACTCTCCCCGATTTAACGACCAGAAAAAGGTCACATTTTTGAGAAGTGACTTCAATGCGTGTTCCATGCTGGGTTGTCACTTTCGATTTCCYAAAACCCTTTTGTGTCACACATTCATCAAGCTCACGGAACGGTACATGCTCCACCTCATGGCGCACCAGTGACTATCCAAGATTGTGCCATTTTTTTCTCTAACGTAAAAACATTTTCACCGCAGTTCGCACTGATTTATTCTATGAGCCTCAAGTCAGGGGCGGAATTGGCAGGGATTCCTACTTTTTTGTGTGATGACTTCCCAATGTGACTTTCCTCTAATTCCACTCCTGCCTAAACCTGAACTGATTGTGAACATTAAGAGAGCAAAAAGGGAAATCCTTCCGACATTCATAAAATACATACAGTATATTTTACAGTATCTACAACTGTATTTAAAGGGAAGTGTACTTCAGGGAGAGACTGAACCCATCCGCCCATCTGTTTCATTTATCCCTCAACCCATCCAACAACCTTAAACTCAGTTTGAGGTAGCCACAGGACACTGTCTTTTCCTTTTGGGGCTTGCTCACTGGACGTAGAGGGGGGGGGGGATCTTTAACTCCCTGCACCAGAATTAATGGAGCATGTGATGTAGCCATGATCTGCAGTGGGCTCCCAACTCGCAGGTGACACTAGTCTACGCGGGTCCATGTATCGTGACCTAAGTGAGCTATATCATAAGTGCATGTGTCTGCTGATGACTAGTGACCTTTCCCTAGTCTGGAGCCGTGACCTTTCCCTAGTCTGGAGCCATCCATTTCAATTACGACACTGTAGCGGGGCTAGCTAAGTCAGAAATAGTTGGAGTGCCCAGCTGAAAAGCATACAGTATGTTTCGACTTTATACTCTACTGAATATTGCTGTTACTGTGACCATGATAGGCCTATAGGCAGTGGTGTAAATACTTAAGTACTATTTACGTAGTTTTTGGGGGTATCTGTACTTTACTATTCATATTTTTGACAACTTCTACTTTTACTCCACTACATTCSGAAAGAAAATAATGTACTTTTTACTCCTTACATTTTCCTGACACCCAAAAGTACATTTTGAATGCTTAGCAGGACAGGAAAATCGTCTAATTCACGCACTTATCAAGAGAGCATCCTTGATCATCTCTACTGCCTCTGATCTGGCAGACTTACTAAACACAAATGCTTCGTTTGTAAATTATATCTGAGTGTTGGAGTGTGCCTCTGGCTATCTGTAAATGAAAAAAAACATTGAAAATAAAGAAAGAAAATTGTGTCTTCTGCTTTGCTTAATATAAGACATTTTAAATGATTTATACTTTTACTTTTGATACTTAAGTACATTTAAAACCAAATACTTGTAGACTTTTACTCAAGTAGTATTTTACTGGGTGACTTCTACTTTTACTTGAGTCATTTTCTTTTAAGGTACTTTTTCCACCACTGCCTATTGGCCATTCCATGTGAAGGGGGATGCAAAATATTTTTGGTATCTCAGATTGTTCTGGTCATATCATTAAAAGTAGCACTCTAGATATTTKACATGTTTCAGGAGCATAAAAAAGGGTTGTTTTGAGATAATAAAGATGTACTATGCAGAAATTGCTCTGCCATTTCCTGGTTGCAAAAATTCTAATGGTTTGCCTAATTTCAGTTTATGCAACAAAWCAAGCAGGTGTAGTGTTGAGAATCATTGTACMATCTAAACCACTGTGAAATATATTTTCCATAACCAAAAATATTGTATTTTCAGATGTTTGAAACTGGTGTGCAAAACCGAAAGTAAAAGATGCAAAATCAAAACTTAAGATTTGATTTATTAGACTCCCCATTAGCCGACGCCAATGGCGACAGCTAGTCTTACTGGGGTCCGACACATAACGAAAAGATATTCCGGACAAAATACTTTACAATTTACATATATTTAAAAACATTAACATGTAATGTGTGCGTGCACCTATCAGTTACACTCCCGTTCAAAAGTTTGGGGTCACTTACTGTAGAAATGTCCTTGTTTTTGAAAGAAAAGCACAGTTTTTTGTCCATTAAAATAACATCAAATTGATCAGAAATACAGTCTAGACGTTGTTAATATTGTAGCTGGAAACGGCAGATTTTTAATGGAATATATACATAGGCCCCATTATCAGCAACCATCACTCCTGTGTTCCAATGGCAATGTTAAACTAATCCAAGTTTATATTTTTAAACGGCTAATTGATCATTAGAAAACCMTTTTACAACTATGTTAGCACAGCTGAAAACTGTTGTCCTAATTAACGAAGCAATAAAACTGGCCTTTTTTTTTGACTAGTWGGRTATCTGGAGCGTCAGCATTTGTGGGTTCGATTACAGGCTCAAAATGGCTAGAAACAAAGACTTTCTTCTGATACTCATCAGTCTATTCTTGTTCTGAGAAATGAAGGCTATTCCACACGAGAAAATGACAAGATTTTCTGACAATGACAATTTCTTGCCCAAATTAAACTGCCTGTTCCTCAGGACCAGAAGCTAGGATATGGATATAATTAGTAGATAGGTAGATTTGCATAGAAAACACTCTAAAGTTTCCAAAACTGTTAAAATAATGTCTGTGAGTATAACAGAACTGATATGGCAGGCGAAAAYCTGAGGAGAATCCATCCAGGAAGTGGGAGTTTTTTGATGTGGGTATTTTMWATTGAATGCCTATAGAYTATCTAATGGGTTAGGACCCAGATTGCAGTTCCTATGGCTTCCACTAGATGTCAACAGTCTTTAGACATTACTGAACAAAACGCGCCAACAAAACAGAGTTTTTGGGATATAAAGAGGGACTTTATCGAACAAAATTAAGATGTATTGTGTAGCTGGGACTCTTGTGACTGCAACCATATGAAGATCTTCAAAGGTAAGTGATTAATTTTATCGCTATTTCTGACTTTTGTAATTCCTTACTTGGTTGTAAAATGTTTGTATGCTTTTGTAAGCGGGCGCTGTACTCAGATGATCGCTTGGTATGCTTTCGCCGTAAAGCCTTTTTGAAATCTGACAAAGCGGCTGGATTAACAAGAATTTAATCTTTAAGCCGATGTATAAGGCTTGTATTTTTTATGAATGTTTATTATGACTATTTCTGTATTTTGAATTTGGCGCTCTGCAATTCACCGGTTGTTGTCGAGGTGGGTTGCTAGCGGAACGCCTGCGCCAGAAAGGTTAAAGTGGCTATACATATATAATAACAGAGAGTAGTAGCAGTGTGGGTGGGGGGGGATAGTGTGGGGTAGCCATTTGATTAGCTGTTCATGTCACGTTCTGACCTTAGTTCCTTTGTTTTGTCTTTTGTTTTAGTATGGTCAGGGCTGGGGGTTGTCTATGTTAGTTTTTCTATGATTTTCTATTTCTGTGTTTGGCCTGATATGGTTCTCAATCAGAGGCAGCTGTCAATTTTGTCCCTGATTGGGAACCATATTTAGGTAGCCTGTTTTCTGTTGGTGTTGGGTGATTATTCAGTCTTTGTGTGTCTGCACCAGACAGAACTGTTTCGGTTGTTTCTTTTGTGTTTTGTTATTCAGTGTTCAGTTTTGATTATTATTAAATATCATGAACACTTCCACCGCTGCACCTTGGTCCTCACCTTCTTCCACCGACGACAGCCGTTACAGAACCACCACCAAAAAAGGACCAAGCAGCGTGGTAAAGGGCAGCAGCAGCAGCGATCGCAGGATTCCTGACCTGGGGGAAATTCTGGACGGTAAGGACCCTGGGTACAAGCTGGAGAATATCGTCACCCTCGTGAAGAGCTGGAGGCAGCTAAAGCCGAGAGGCGGTGGTATGAAGAGGCTGCACGAAAGCGCGGCTGGAAGCCAAAGAGGCAGCCCCAAAAATTTATGGGGGTGGCACACGGGGTGTGGTGTTAAGCCAGGTAGGAGACCTGAGCCAACTCCCCGTGCTTACCGTGGAGAGGAGCGTACGGGCAGACACCGTGTTATGCGGAAGAGCGCACGGTGTCTCCAGTACGTGTGCATAGCCCGGTGCGGTACATAGCAGCACCTCGTATCGTCCAGGTTAGATTGGGCATCGAGCCAGGTGCCATAAACCAGCTCTACGCATCTGGTCTCCAGTGCGTCTCCTCGGGCCGGGGTACATGGCACCAGCTCTACGCATGGTGTCTCCTGTACGTGTACATAGCACAGTGCGGCTTATTCCACCTCGCCGCACTGGCATGGCTACAGGGAGTATTCAGCCAGGTAGGGTTGGGCAGGCTCAGTGCTCGAGACCTGTATGTGCGCCTCCACGGTCCGGACTATCCGGTGCCTTCTCCAAGAACCAGCCCTCCTGTGGCAGCCCCACGCACCAGCCCTCCGGTGGCGGCGCCACGTACCAGGCCTCCAGTTCCAGCACCCCGCACTCGCCTGAGGTGCGTGTTCCCAGCCCGGTACCACCAGTTCCGGCACCACGCACCAGGCCTACTGTGCGCCTCCAGGGTCCAGTATGCCCTTTTCCTACTCCCCGTACTCGCCCAGTGGTGCGTGTCCCCAGCCCGGTACCACCAGTTCCGGCACCACGCACCAGGCCTACTGTGCGGTTCAGGGTCATATTGCCTGTTCTCGCTCCTCGCACTCGCCCAGTGGTGCGTGTCCCAGCCCGTACCACCAGTTCCGGCACCACGCACCAGGCCTACTGTGCTCCTCAGCAGGCCTGAGTCTCCCGTCCGTCAGCGCCGCCTGAGCTGCCCGTCTGTCCAGCGCCGCTGAGCTGCCCGTCTGTCCAGCGCCGCCTGAGCTGCCCGTCTGCCAGCGCCGCTGACTCCGTCTGTCCAGTGCCGCCTGAGCTGTCCGTCTGTCCAGTGCCGCCTTAGCTGCCCGTCTGTCCAGCGCTGTCTGAGCCGCCCGTCTGTCCTGAGCCGTCATAGCCGCCCGTCTGTCCTGAGCCGCTAGAGCCGTCCGTCAGTCAGGAGCTGCCAGAGCCGCCGCCAGTCAGGAGCTGCCAGAGCCGCCCGCCAGTCAGGAGCTGCGAACCGCCCGCAGTCAGGACTGCCGGAGCCGCCCGCCAGTCAGGAGCTGCCGGAGCGCCCGCCAGTCAGGAGCTGCCGGAGCCGCCCGTCAGTCCGGAGCCGCCCGTCAGTCCGGAGCTCCCTTCAGTCCTGAGCTACCTCAGTCCTGAGCCGTCCCTCAGTCCTGAGCTGTCTCTCAGTCCGGAGCTGTCCCTCAGTCCGGAGCTGCCTTTCAGTCTGGAGCTGCCTTTCAGTCCGGAGCTGCCCTTCAGTCCGGAGCTGCTCTTCAGTCCGGAGCTGCCCTTCAGTCCGGAGCTCCCTTTCAGTCCTGAGCTACCCCTCAGTCCTGAGCTGCCCCTCAGTCCGGAGCTGCCCCTCAGTCCGGAGCTGCCCCTCAGTCCGGAGCTGCCCCTCAGTCCGGAAGCTGCCCCTCAGTCCGAGCTGCCTCAGCGAGCTGGCCCAGTCCGGAGCTCCCCTCAGTCCGGAGCGCCCTCAGTCCTTCAGTCCAGAGGCGTCCCTTAGTCCCGTGGGACCATTTATTAGGGTTCCCAGCCAAGGTCGGCGGCGAGGGTCGCCATTCCTAGGAGGCCACAGAAGCGGACTAAGACTATGGTGGAGTGGGGTCCACGTCCAGCGCCAGAGCCGCCACCGCGGACAGATGCCACCCAGACTCCCCTATAGTTTCAGGTTTTGCGGCCGGAGTCCGGACCTTGGGGGGGGGGTGGGGAGATACTGTCACGTTCTGACCTTAGTTCCTTTGTTTTGTCTTTTGTTTTAGCATGGTCAGGGTGTGAGTTGGTGGGGTTGTCTATGTTAGTTTTTCTATGATTTTCTATTTCTGTGTGTGGCCTGATATGGTTCTCAATCAGAGGCAGCTGTCAATCGTTGTCCCTGATTGGGAACCATATTTAGGTAGCCTGTTTTCTGTTGGGTGTTGGGGGTGGTTATTTTCAGTCTTTGTGTGTCTGCACCAGACAGAACGGTTTCGGTTGTTTCTTTGTTGTTTTGTTATTCAGTGTTCAGTTTTGATTATTATTAAATATCATGAACACTTACCACGCTGCACCTTGGTCCTCACCTTCTTCCACCGACGACAGCCRTTACAGTTCAGGAGTCTTATGGCTTGGGGGTAGAAGCTGGAAATAGGTTTTGTCGTGCCCTCTTCACGACTGTCTTGGTGTGCTTGGACCATGTTAGTTTGTTGTTGATGTACATGCCAAGGAACGTGAAGCTGTCAACCTGCTCCACTACAGCCTCGTCGATGAGAATGGGGGCGTACTCGGTCCTCTTTTTCCTCTMGTCCACAATCATATCCTTTGTCTTGATCACATTGAGAGAGAGGTTGTTGTCCTTGCACCACATGGTCAGGTCTCTGATCTCATCCCTATAGGCTGTCTCATCGTTGTCAGTAATCAACACACACTGTTGTGTCATCAGAAACTTAATGATGGTATTGGAGTTGTGCCTGGCCATGAGTGAACAGGGAGTACAGGACGGGACTGAGCATGCACCCTGAGGGGCCCCCATGCTGAGGATCAGCGTGCCGGATGTGTTGTTACCTACCCTTACCACCTGGGGCGCGGCCTGTCAAGAAGTCTAGGATCCAGTTTCAGAGGGAGCTGTTTAGTCCCAGGGTCCTTAGCTTAGTGAGGAGTTTTGAGGGCACTATGGTGTTGAACGCTGAGCTGCAGTCAATGAATAGCATTCTCACATAGGTGTTCCTTTTGTCCAGGTGGGAAAGGGCAGTGTGGAGTGCAATAGAGATTGCATCATCTGTGGATCTGTTGGTGCGGTATGCAAGTTGGTGTGGGTCTAGGGTTTCTGTGATAATGGTGTTGATGTGAGACATGACCAGCCTTTCAAAGCATTTCATGGCTGCAGACATGAGTGCTACGAGTCGGTAGTCATTTAGGCAGGTTACCTTAGTGTTCTTGGGCACAGATACTATGGTGGTCTGCTTGAAACATGTTGGTATTACAGACTTAGACAGGGAGAGGTTGTGAAGACAMTGTGAAGACACTTGCCAGTTGGTCARTGCATGCTCTGAGTACACATCATGGTWATCTGTCTGTTTCCAGCGGCCTTGTTAATGTTGTTTAAAGGTTTTACTCACATCAGCTACGAAGAGAGTGATCATACAGTCATCCGGAACAGTTGAGGCTCTCATGCATGTKTCAGTGTTACTTTCCTCGAAGTGTGCATAGAAGTTATTTAGCTTGTCTGGTAGGCTCSTGTCACTGGGCAGCTCTCGGCTGTGCTTCCCTTTGCAGTCTGTAATAGTTTGCAAGCCTTGCCACATCCGATGAGCGTCGGAGCCGGTGTAGTACRTATCAGTCTTAGTCCTGTATTGATGCTTTGCCTGTTTGATGGTTCGGAGGGCATACCGGGATTTCTTATAAGCTTCCGGGTTAGAGTCCCACTCCTTGAAAGTTGCAGCTCTACCCTTTAGCTCAGTGTGATTGTTTCCTGTAATCCATGGCTTCTGGTTGGGGTATGTACGTACAGTCACTGTGGGGACGACGTCCTCGATGCACTTATTGATAGCCAGTGACTGATGTGTTGTACTCCTCAATGCCATCGGAAGAATCCCRGAACATATTCCAGTCTGTGCTCGCAAAACAGTCCTGTAGTTTAGCATCTGCTTCATCTGACCACTTTTTTTATAGACCGAGTCACTGGTGCTTCCTGCTTTAATTTTTGCTTGTAAGCAGGAATCAGGAGGATAGAGTGATGGTAAGATTTGCCAGATGGAGGGAGAGTGAGTGCTTTGTATGCATCTATGTGTGTGGAGTAAAGGTGGTCTAGAATTTCTTTACCTCTGGTTGCACGTTTAACATGTTGATAGAAATTCGGTAAAACTGATTTAAGTTTCCCTGCATTAAAGTCACGGGGCACAAGGAATGCCTCTCCTGTTAACTTATGGCCGAATACAGCTAATTTAGTGCGGTTTTAGTKYCAACCTCGCTSTGTGGTGGTATATAAAAAAAACAGATAAACTCTCTGGGTAAATAGTGAGGTCTGCAGCTTATCATAAGATACTCCACCTCAGGCGAGCAAAACTTTGAGACTTCCTTAGATATTGTGCACCAACTGTTGTTTACATAAATGCATAGGCCCCCGCCCCGTGTCTTACCAGAGGCTGCTGTTCTGTCTTGCCGATAGAGTGTATAACCCACCAGCTCTATGTTCTTAATGTCGTCGTTCATCCACAACTCTGTGAAGCATAACATTTTACAGTTTTAATGTCCAGTTGGTAGGATATACGTGCTTTCAGTTCGTCCCATTTATTTTCTAGCGATTGAACGTTAGCTAGCAGAACGGATGGCAAGGGCAGATTAGCTACTCGCCGCCTGGTCCTCGCCGCCTGGCACCCTGATCTTTTGCCTCAGAATCGCTGTTTCCTTCTACAGCGAATCGCGGGGATCTGGACCTGGTCGAGTGTCAACAGTATATCCCTCGCGTCCAACTCATTGAAGAAAAACTCTTCATCCAGTTTGAGGTGAACAATCCCAGTTCTGATGTTTAGAAGCTTTTTTTTGGTCATAGGAGACGGTAGCAGCAACATTATGTACAAAACAAGTTACGAACGCAAAAAAAATAAAAAAAATAGCATGATTGGTTGAGGGCCGATAAGACGGCAGCCCTACACACTGGCGCCATCACTTACACTATCAAGCATTTCACACATATTWTTTAGATACTGACTGTTAGCACTTGGTAGCCTATAGCAACACCCCAAAATAAAAGGCTTTAGATGTGCCAGGTGAACCTGGAACCACAACACTTGACATAAGATCTTCTCTAAGCATTACAGGGATATGGCTCTGAATATATACAGTGACACCTCCCCCATAAACAGTCATGCCTCTTCTATAAATGTTATATCCTTGTATTGCTACTGATGTATTATCAAATTAATTAYCTAAGTGAGTCTCAGAAATGGCTAATATTAGAATGTTATCTGATGTTAGCAAGTTATTGATTTCATTAACCTTATTTCCAAGGCTAAATATATTAATATGGGCAATTTTCAGCCCTTTCAGCACAGGTCTCACCTGACTGAGGGGACATACTGGAAGCCTGGTGCGTGGAGCTGCCACAGGGCTTACCAGGCTGGGGAGACATACTGGAGGCCTGGTATGTGGAACCAGAACAGGTCTCACCGGACTGGGGAGATGCACTGGAAGCCTGGTGCGTGGAGCAGCTACAGAGCTTACCAGGCTGGGGAGACATACTGGAGGCCTGGTACGTGGAACCGGAACAGGTCTCACCGGACTGSGGAGATGCACTGGAAGCCTGGTGCGTGGAGCAGGCACCGGATACACTGTGCCGTGGAGGCGCACTGGAGGTCTCGAGCGTAGAGCTGGCACAACCCGTCCTGGCTGGAYGCCCACTTCCACCCGGCAAATGCGGGGCGCTGCCATAGAGTGCACCGGCCTGGGAATGCTCACTGGAGACACTGTGCGCATTACTGCATAACACGGTGCCAGACCAGTCACAGACCAGTTGGCTCAGGTCTGAACCCTGACTCCGCCAATCTCCCCTTGTGCCCCCCCCCCAAAAAAATTTGGGGGCTGCCTCTCGTGCTTGCTTCGTTGAGCTATCTCCTCGTATCGTCGCCGTTCCGCTTTCGCTGCCTCTATCTCCTCCTTCGGACGGCGATACTTCCCGGCCCTTGTCCAGGGTCCTGCTCCCTCCAGGATTTCCTCCCAGGTCMAGTCTTCCTGACCACGCTGCTTGGTCCGTTGGTGGTGGGATCTTTTGTTACGTTCGCTGTCCTCAAGCTCCCTGTCATAAATGAACCAAGGTGCAGCGTGGTAGGCGTACATTTAGTTTAATATTAAATGTTCCACCAAAAAACAATAAAAAACTCAACGCACGTAAAGCTAGGAGTGCAACACCTGCAACACAAAAGACAAGATCCCACAACTGAAGGTKGGAAAAAGGGCTGCCTAAGTATGCTCCCCAATCAGAGACAACAATAGACAGCTGCCTCTGATTGGGAACCATACTCGGCCAACAAAGAAATATAAACATAGATTTCCCACCCTAGTCACACCCTGACCTACCAAATAGAGAATTAAAAGGATCTCTAAGGTCAGGGCGTGACAGTCTTACAGGAGGCATGTATACAGTAGGTCTAAAAAGAGCCTAATGGCCACTTCCATCATGATTTTCTAGAAAACTGTTTCTSATACAAATGTAAAAAGCATGTCAAACATCCTTCCTCACGATTAAGTATCTATGTGAGACTCCAAAAATATTTTGCATCCCCGCTCAAATGGAATCCCACTATACTTTCCATGGCACTCATGTAACAAATCCGGATTTKGCTCCCGCAGTTTATTTGAACCCTGCTGTTTCTGTATATATTGTACTATTGCACAACTGTGGTAGTAGCAACTTATCCTGGTGTACCATTTACAGTAACCCTGTGAGACCCACAGTTGCAGAAATGCCATGCTGCCTAAATTGCATCATGAAYAGGTCCTAAACTAAGAAATCATGTCAAACACACCAGTGCATCTCCTTAGACCCAGATGTATCTCTTAGTAGTATTTGTTGTCTCTCAGTGTGATTATTGTGGCATCAGTAGCCTCTGAAACATTAGACACCTGTCCACTCTTCTGACATCACAAAGTATATATTGGTAGCCATCCATGCAAGTACTGTACATGACTTGAAATACGTTTTCCTGTCTTCTCTAATATGTAGTGATTATGTAGAAAAAATACATTGAGAAACAAACATTCTGAGCCAGAGCTACAAAGGTCGTGTTGTAAATTGATAAAAGTAATCTTTGGGCTTAAAGTGTTGAATAACTGAGACGTAGGGCCACATTCAGATGTTGATAGACAAGGAAGATACATTGTTTTTCTTCCAAATAATGCAAATTTGAAAAACCAAATACTCCAGAAGTAACTTTGATGTTCACTCTACACATCAAAATAACAAAAATGTACATCTTTAAAAAAAAAATTGGTTTATGAGGTCAAACTACTGCCATTGACAATCATTAATTTTATGTTAAAGAAGTAACTCCATGGGCACAGACGTCAATTCAACGTCTGTTCCAAGTTGGTTCAACATCATTTAATTGAACCAGTGTGTTTGTTCGCAGTGGGAAGATAGGAGATTATCTCTTCAAGTTAATCCAAAAACGACAACAAAATATTACTGAAAGTAGAAAACCCACAAAATAGTTGATCCTTTCAAAAATATATGTTTTGATAGTAAAATACTCACATTTGGATAGATCAAGTTGATCAATTTAGCTATTTCAGTCAAAATATGACTATATTTCAGGCATAGATTTTCCATCACATCAATGATTTTTATAGAATTTTACAGTTTTCTTAACACAATATTTTCCTGCCATAACATTTTCACAATCAGAGGCCTATTTGAAGTATTTCTGTAGGGTAATACATTGTTTTCTGTCATTTGGATCTATGCCTGGGTATCATACGGTTGTTTAGTCGGGGGCATCCTCAATGTGAGAGTCAGAGGTTACACTCAATACAAAATGTCTGAGTGAATGGAGACGCACAGAGAGAAACTGCTGAAGAGGGACTCACTTTGTAGACCCTGTAGTGAGGCGGGGGGCACACCTAACAACCTGTACCACGGTAGAGGCATTATAAAACTCACATGCACCCGCTAAACTTCTTTGAGCTTTTCTCTTAGTTTAATGTAATTTTGTAAGTTCAGAGTGGCAGAGATTGTGAACAAAATGCAATGTTCTCTGGGAAATACTTTTTCCAAATAAACACATTAAATGCACCCTACCTAAACCTGAAAAAAAAAAGAAATTGATGTAAATATCACTTTTACCACCAGGTGTAGACACTTCCTGTCATCAGAAGATATTATAGGACTGTCAACATTGTAAGAAGCCCCTGGTTTCACTGAACCACTATACTACTGAAAAAAATACAGCATAAGACCAATGAAGTGAATACCATAAATAGACTATGCTATTTAACACATGCAAAGGTTTATTAAAATTCTTGTTTAAATAGTCACGCACAAAAAGACTTGTCAGTCAGTGATTTCAGTCTAAATTTGATTCATTTTYGGTTCAGTTCTTGGCATTGTTTTATCTTTATATTGGCAGTTGAGGGAGAGGTGTGGCCAAATCGAAAATGATTCGTCAACATCATACACATTTTGACATTTACGCAATGAACCACAAGTTTTCTACTTTTCCCCAATCTCTTCATCATCTCCATCTTTCTTTACCTCATGTAGGCACTCTGMTAGCTGTCAGTCAACCCCAGAGACGAGACCCAACACAGGATACACAACCTCAGATCTTATCAGCTATTCATTTAACCTTTCTTTTATGAAATTCCCTGGTATAGGTATAGACAGGGGTTAGAGAGGGGGGCCAGTAACCGAATGGTTACTGTTTCAAATCCCAGGGCTGATGGGAAAATCTGGCAGGAGTGAGATGGCAACCAAAGGGTTRCTGGTATCAGAATCTCAGGTGCCGCCTACCTCCATTGTGCCCTTGAGCAAGGCACTTAACGCCTAGCCTGGTCCAGCTCTAAACATTTTTGTTGTGTTAGGTTGAGGTACTTTTGAGTATGATCAATGACTATACTTGACACTTTCATATGCACGTCAATAATATGTTTTGATGTCTCGTAAATGGAAAGTTGTGTTGTGTTATTTTTTACCCCCACCTGGCTTTCAAATTTGAAAACATATGTTTGAGTTGCAGAATACCGCAATGGCTTGTGGTTATTGTCAAAAAGACAATCTTCTCACAAGTCTATGTAAAACATGGTACATTGATGCCCTAGATTTAGCATGTGTGTTTTGCAGAGAAAACAGTGGCCGTGTTGTGATCATCATTATACACCTCGACTTGATTTCTAGATGTAATCTTTATCTAATTGATCAGATCATCTACATTGATAGATCATGGTCTTAGATAAACTGGAAGAACACACATTGTTACAGTGTTCAACTTAATACCAGGCACTTCTGCCTTGAAAATGGCATTTGACTGGTTGTGACCAAAACTGTAACTTTGCACTACCTCTTCTGAAGAAAGTGGGGGTGGGATTTGCGACACAGTCATTCTCTTCAAAAGTRGTTACAAACAGTTCTCCAAGTCACTTTACTTTCAAACACCAGAGTTAACAGACTGTCTTGGATAGCAGGTGAAACGCTGAAGTCTTTTTGCATATTTGTCATTATAGATATGCAATCATTTATATTCAAAGCAAAACGGTCTATTAATTCAGTATTGTATATTATATATGTATATATGTATGTATTATAATATATATATATATAATATATGTATTGTTAATATATGTGTTAGCTCAGTATTTATTTATTTGTGTCCCTTCTGGACAAATCTGTTTTTTGAATGTAATTAGCTGTTACAGTTTAAACTCCAGCACACTAGATTATTGTGTTCTCCGTGAAGTGTTCAATGGATCTCAACCAACATTTTGGCTTATTCATCAGGGTTCATCAACAACAAAAAATTCTCAAACATATTTTTTTCTCAACAGGAGAAATGTCTACCAACATCTCTGTGGACCCGGTGGATTTAAACACCTCTGACACCAACCAGATGTGTGACGTCTTTGTCGACCAGAGAGCTGCCTTGATCATCTTCCCAATCTTCTACTCTCTGGTGTTCCTCATCAGTTTATGTGGCAACAGCCTTGTCCTGTATGTGACCTGTCAGAAGAAGCAGAAGTTCAACTCCACGTCTCTTTACCTGGTCAACCTGGCTGTGTCTGATGCATTGTTCACATTGGTACTGCCAGGGAGAGTCACTTACTACATCAGACAGTTTGACTGGCCCTTTGGGGATCTGCTCTGCAGGCTGGCTACTATGTTGTTCTTTTCAAACACATACTCAGGTAAGGTGTGTGTGTGTGTATTGTATGGGGAAAACTGTGTAAGAGCTGTAGCATTCCGCAGTGGGTTGTGGTTATAGTAAAAAATATATTTCTCTCACAGGTTTATATAAAGCATTTACATTTATGCMCTAGTTTTTGCACGTGTGTGTATGTGTGTCTGTCAATTTTTTTCTCTGTCTGCTTGCCTGTCTGCTGGTTAGTGTCTTCTGTTTATTMATCCACCCATCCAATATCCCATCTCCCTCTCTTCCACCAGGAATTGCCTTCATGACATGCATCAGTCTAGACCGGTACTTGGCCATGGTCCACCCCCACCGGCTACAGTACCTGCGGAGCGTCAAAGTGGTTCGAGGGGTCTGCTGCCTCGTCTGGCTACTGGTGTCTCTGGAAACCGCCCCCCTGCTCTTYCGTACCATGCTCCATGACCACAGAGGCCGACGAACCTGCATGGAGTACTTCACCTTTGAGGATACTCGCTCCACCCCTTATCTTCTCCTCCTGGCCTGTACTGTTTCCTTCTGTCTCCCCCTACTGGTCATCATTGTGTGTTACACCCGGATCAATCTCAAACTGAGTCGCACGGCCAAAGAGAACCCACTGACGGGCCGCTTGGGTCGTAGCCGCAGAGCCAAAAATATCATCCTCCTCATCCTCCTCACCTTCGTCCTGTGCTTCAGCCCCTACCACCTCAACATCATGCAGTTCATGCTGAGGAAGGTGCTGGGCCAGCCCAAGTGTGACGAGATGCAGGCATTCAAGGCTTCCCTACAGGTAGGACCTACTAAAGTGAATGTCTGTATGTCAGTTGTTGGTCTGTTTGTTTGTCTGTCTGTCGGTTGGGGAGACTGTTGGTGGGTCTGTCTGTCTATAAAACATGGTAGATTTACATTTATGCCCAAGATGCATCCTTTTGTGTGTCTGTCTGTCTGGCTGTCAGTCAGTATGTCCGACTGTTTAGGGAACTGTGAGTTTTCTTTTCTTTGTGATACATTGAAATCCTCAACAAAATGTTTTATTAAAAAGGCATTGTGTCCCTGCAGGTGACTGTCTCCATGATGAACCTTAACTGTTGTCTGGACCCTGTCATCTACTTCTTTGCCATTAAGACATACAAGCAGAGGGTGATGAGTCTGTTCAAGGGCTACCTTTCGACCCCTGCTCCTTTCTCCAAAACCGCCACAGACAACAGCAGCAGCAACACCTAAACATCAACACCAGTAGGAAGAGACTGTGGTAGTTCTTTATTAAACCAGAAAGAAGTTGAGGAAGATATTGAAGGTGATTGCACCTAGTTGATTTCTGCATCTAGGGTTTGATTTGAGGTGTGATCATGGGTGTTATATTTGTGTAACTGACTGCGAATTTTGTTTTGCGATTGTGAGCAAAGAATTATCAGGCTATAACCATTGTTTGGGTGCTAGACCGTCTAAAGCTTTGTTCACACTGCAGGTCTTAATACTCAAATCCGTTTTGTTAATCAAATCCATTTTGGAATACTGACTGTACAAACAGCAAGTTACAAGTGACCAAATCGGATTTGTGTGTGTTCAGACTGTAGTCATTTGCTTACATGGTTACGCAAGTTGTCATTGTAATGGCGGGTGTATGTCCAGATGTTGTGTACTGGTATTAAGTTAAGGTGACTGACAACAATGCCTGCCATGGAAGTCTCCCAGTTGCTTTGAACGTTSAAAATCATAGCGTAAGAACACTTTTAAAGCCTCAAAGGATAAGGTGATCCAACTTTCAGAACTAGTMATTTTTGGCTAGCCAAAGCAGTCAACAAGCTTGCTAGGTAGCCGTTTAGCTTGCTAGCACAAATCACTCATGTGTTTGTAAGCACTTATTAACAAGCTACATAGCTACCACATGTTGTTGTCAAATGGTCAACTGAGAAGCCTGCAAGTAACACAATACGCCAAATAACAGTTAAAAAAATACTAGAGGGCAAATACATCAGATTTGACTGTTCAGACACAAGTCACATCACTTACAAATATGGTCCAAATTGTGTCTTGAAAAATCCAATTCGATGCGCTTTTTGTCTGTTCAGACTGCAGAAAAAATCAAATATTCAAATCAGATATGCATTCTTTTTGTCACTTCAAACCAGTGTGAACGAGGCTTAATAAGATGCACTTAATATGGAGCAGCCTGATTTTGAGCTCAGCTTGAACTATCAAAACTGCAAACTGAGCCTAAAGGAAAAGGTAAAAGTAGACTTATTGCTTATATTTAAGGCAGGGGAGTATATTGACATGGGGTCCATATCAAATTTACCCATTAATTAGTTTCMAATCACTCCATATGTGTTTCTTTATTTACGTAATGCCTAAACAGTTGGTGTAAATGGTTTACACTGTACATGTCCCATTATGTGTTTTATATTGCTATGCCCTGTCTAAGCTGGGAGTTTTTTTTTATATTACTTACTAAGCAATATGGAATTGGTTTAAGAAGGTCATACCATGGAACATTTTGTTATTTGATTTCGAATTTGAAAAAAAAATATATATATATAAAAATGATTTGATGAAGAAGAAAAGCATTGGTCTTACCTCTATTAGCCCAAACAAACACATTGATTCACTACATGGAACAACAGATAGTCCCCCACCCAAAAAATCTGAATGAAGTTTGTTCTTAAGTGTCTGTCCTATATCTTTAAGATATGAGAAAAATCTGGATTTTTTAAAAACATGTATTTAACCCCATATTTTTGGCACTAAACATACTCCATATATACTGTACTTCCATACATGTTTTCGACTGGTACCGGGGGACCTTCAGACAAGTCTTGTGAGGCCTGTGGAAATCCTACAAAAACAACCGATATGTATGTGTTTGTGAGAGTCTCACCTTTACACAGATGGGTCAAACTGTTCGAAAGCCACAGACAGAGGTTGGCAGATTGGGTGTACCAACTTCTGATGCTTGTGGGGGTCGTAGAGCAAAACAGAACACCATAGTGTTCATGAGAGACTCATCTTTCCATAGAGGGAAAGATAATAGTTTGTAGGCCAAACCGTTCGGACGCTACAGACGATTTTGTGAGAAAACCACATTTTGGGATGTGTCATGGTCTGACATACACTGCTCTAGYTCTGTCACCTTTCACCGCAGATGCAGAAGTGTAACATAGGCGGATGCGGTGGATTGAGACGCATCTAATGCAAAAACAGATCTCTAGATTAAACTGACAGAATTTTATGGGGAGTTTATATACTATGCTAATTAGATTCCCACGTTAAGTGGTTTAATATGACTCAAATGTGTATATATAATTTAGTTATTATTGTACAAAGAAATGTTACAATATTTTGTTGAAAACTGAATGAGTAAATATTTAATGCAAATGACGTAAAAGTTCTAAGGTGACAAGTTCTTGATTTACAACATGTGTATTTGTAATCTGTAAATGTCTGGCTAGAGATATATTCTGGAGTTGGGGACATTTTCTGTATCATTTTACTGTACTGAATAATATAATCTGCAGCTGAATAAACGTATTAGTAATCTCTCTGATGTATAACATTTGTCGCGGGTGGCCATTAAACAGACGGAAGGTACGATAATGAGTGGGTTCATTTTCATTGTGTGGAGAAAAAGTAAATATGAGGACCAAGCCAAGTAGAAACAATCTGAATGTATCAAAGCGTATAATTGAATTTCATCCGATTGTATTTGGACACTCTGTATATTTACATTCCATATTTAGTTACACGACACAGCCAGATCACGGGAAAAACACCAGAGCGTAAAAGTCAAACATAAAGTTTTCAAATTAAACAGATTTGAGATGTAAAAGTATATATACCTTAATAGAAAATGACTCAAGTAAAGGTAAAAGTCACCCAGTAAAATACCACTTGAGTAAAAGTCTGAAAGTATTTTGATAATGTAGTTGCTAAAATATTAAAATAAAAATATTTMACCTTTATTTAACCAGGTAGGCTAGTTGAGAACAAGTTCTCATTTGCAACTGCGACCTGGCCAAGATAAAGCAAAGCAGTTCGACACATACAACAACAGAGTTACACATGGAATACACAAACATACAGTCAATAATACAGTAGAAAAATCTATATACAGCATGTGCAAATGAGGTAGGATAAGAGAGGTAAGGCAATAAATAGGCTATGGTGGCAAGTTAATTACAATATAGCAATTAAACACTGGAATAGTAGGATGTGCAGAAGATGAATGTGCAAGTTGAGATACTGGGGTGCAAAGGAGCAAGATAAATAAATAACTACAGTATGGGGATAAGGTAGATTGGATGGGCCATTTACAGATGAGCTATGTACAGGTGCAGTGATCTGTGAGCTGCTCTGACAGCTGGTGCAAAAAGCTAGTGAGGGAGGTAAGAGTCTCCAGCTTCAGAGATTTTTGCAGTTCGTTCCAGTAATTGGCAGCAGAGAACTGGAAGGATAGGCGGCCAAAGGAAGAATTGGCTTTGGGGGTGACCAGTGAGATACCTGCTGGAGCGCGTGCTACGGGTGCGTGCTGCTATGGTGACCAGTGAGCTGAGATAAGGCGGGGCTTTACCTAGCAGAGACTTGTAGATGACCTGGAGCCAGTTGGTTTGGCGACGAATATGAAGCGAGGGCCAGCCAACGAGAGCATACAGGTCGCAGTGGTGGGTAGTATATGGGGCTTTGGTTGGCACTGTGATAGACTATATCCAATTTGTTGAGTAGAGTGTTGGAGGCTATTTTGTAAGTGACATCGCCGAAGTCGAATATCGGTAGGATGGTCAGTTTTACGAGGGTATGTTTGGCAGCATGAGTGAAGGAGGCTTTGTTGCAAAATAGGAAGCTGATTCTAGATTTAATTTTGGATTGGAGATGTTTAAAGTGAATCTGGAAGGAGAGTTTACCGTCTAACCAGACACCTAGGTATTTGTAGTTGTCCACATATTCTAAGTCAGAACCGTCCAGAGTAGTGATGCTGGACGAGCGGGCAGGTGCAGGCAGGTGCGGGCAGCGATCGGTTGAAGAGCATGCATTTAGTTTTACTTGTATTTAAGAGCAGTTGGAGGMCACGGAASGAGAGTTGTATGGCATTGAAGCTCATCTGGAGGTTAGCACCGTGTCCAACGAAGGGCCAGAGGTATACAGAATGGTGACGTCTGCGTAGAGGTGGATAAAATAATCACCAGCAGCGAGAGCGACATCATTGATGTATACAGAGAAGAGAGTCGGCCCAAGAATTGAACCCTGTGGCACCCCCATAGAGACTGCCAGAGGTCCGGACAACAGGCCCTCAGATTTGACATACTGAACTCTATCGGAGAAGTAGTTGGTGAACCAAGCGAGGCAATCATTTGAGAAACCAAGGCTGTTGAGTCTGCCAATGAAAAATGTTGTGATTGACAGAGTCGAAAGCCTTAGCCAGGTTGATGAATACGGCTGCACAGTAATGTCTCTTATCGATTGCGGTTATGATATCGTTTAGGACCTTGAGTGTGGCTGAGGTGCACCCATGACCAGCTCTGAAACCAGATTGCATAGCGAAGAAGGTACGGTGAGATTCGAAATGTTTGGCAATCTGTTTGTTAACTTGGCTTTCAAAGACCTTAGAAAGGCAGGGTARAATAGATATAGGTCTGTAGCAGTTTGGGTCTAGAGTGTCTCCCCCTTTGAAGAGGGGGATGACCGCAGCAGCATTCCAATCTATGGGAATCTCAGACGATACAAAAGAGAGGTTGAACAGGCTAGTAATATCGTTTGCAATAATTTCTGCAGATAATTTTAGAAAGAGAGGGTCCAGATTGTCTAGCCCGGCTGATTTGTAGGGGTCCAGATTTTGCAGCTCTTTCAGAACATCAGCTATCTGGATTTGGGTGAAGGAGACGTGGGGGAGGTTTGGGCGAGTTGCTGTGGGGAGCGTAGGGCTGTYGACCGGGTTAGGGTAGCCAGGGGGAGAGCATGACCAGCCGTAGAAAAATGCTTATTGAAATTCTCAATTATTGTCGATTTATCAGTAGTGACAGTGTTTCTTAGCCTCAGTGCAGTGGGCAGCTGGGAGGAGGTGCCCTTATTCTCCATGGACTTTACAGTGCCCAGAACTTTTTTTGAGTTTGTGTTTGACAGTGATGAGGGGTGGTCGTTTGACCGCAGACCCATTACGGATGCAGGCAATGAGGCAGTTATCACTGAGATCTTGGTTGAAAACAGCAGAGGTTTATTTGGAGGGCGAGTTAGTTAGGATGATATCTTTGAGGGTGCCCGTGTTTACTGATATGGAGTTGTACCTGGTAGGTTCATTTATAATTTGTGGGAGATTGAGGGCATCAAGTTTAGATTGTAGGATGGCCGGGGTATTGAGCATGTCCCAGTTTAGGTCACCTAGCAGCACGAGCTCAGAAGATAGATGGGGGGCAATCAATTCACATATGGTGTCCAGGGCACAGCTGGGGGCAGAGGGCGGTCTATAGCAAGCGGCAACGGTGAGAGACTTGTTTCTGGAAAGATGAATTTTTAAAAGTAGAAGCTCGAATTGTTTGGGTACAGACCTGGATAGTAAGACAGAACTCTGCAGGCTATCTCTGCAGTAGATTGCAACACCACCCCCTTTGGCAGTTCTAAAATGTTATAGTTAGGGATGGAAATTTCAGGGTTTTTGGTGGTTTTCCTAAGCCAGGATTCAGACACGGCTAAGACATCCGGGTTGGCAGAATGTGCTAAAGCAATGAATAAAGCAAACTTATGGAGTAGGCTTCTAATGTTAACATGCATGAAACGAAGGCTTTTACGGTCACAGAAGTCAACAAATGAGAGCACCTGAGGAGTAGGAGTGGAGMTAGGCACTGCAGGTCCTGGAGTAAACTCTACATCACCAGAGGAACAGGGGAGAAGTAGAATAAGGGTACGGCTAAAGGGTATAAAAACTGGCCGTCTAGCACGTTCGGAACAGAGAGTAAAGGGAGCAGGTTTCTGGGCACGATAGCATAGATTCAAGGCATAATGTACAGACAAAGGTATGGTAGGAAGAGAGTACATTGGAGSTAAACCTAGGCATTGAGTAATGATGAGAGAGATATAGTCTCTAAAGATGTTTAAACCAGGTTATGTCATCGCACATGTGGGAGGTGGAACATCATGGTTGATTAAGGCATATTGAGCAGGGCTAGAGGCTCTACAGTGAAATAAGACAGTCATCACTAACCAGGACAGTGATGGCATATTGATATTAGGGTGAGGCATGCGTAGCCAAGTGATCGTATGGGTCCAGTGAGTGGTTGGGTTGGCTGGGGACACGGCAATTCAGACAGTTAGCAGGCCGGGGCTAGCAAGCTAGCAAGCCGAGGCTTGCAAGCTAGCATAAGGGCCTTAGTGGGATGTTGGGGGAAAGTCTGCTTTTGCCTCCTCGTGCGGCGACGTCGAAGAGTATCAAAAATATCAAAAGTAATAGTATAAATCATCTCAAAGTCCTTATATTAAGAAACCAGACGGCATCATTTTCTTGTTTTTTTTATTTACGGATAGTCAGGGCCATACTCCAACACTCAGACATAATTTACAAACGTAGCATGTGTTTAGTGAGTCTGCCAGATCAGAGGCAGTAGGGATGACCAGGGATGTTCTCTTGATTAGTGTGTGAATTAGGCAATTTTCCTGTTTTGCTAAGCATTCATAACAAGTACTTTTGGGTTTCAGAGAAAATGTATGGAGTAAAAAGCAAACCATTTTCTTTAGGAATGTAGTGAAGTAAAAGTAATCAAAAATGTAAATAGGAAAGTAAAGACACCCCAAAACGACTTACAGTAAGAAGTACTTTTAAGTATTTTACACCACTGCATATGGCATCATGACTTATGTTCAATGAGCATTTAAGAATGTTAAGCGCTAACGAATCACTTTCCTGCGATACTTCAATTGTTTCACAACTCAAAATGATGTAACAAAGAACAGAGTGAATCGTAAAAGATATACACATTGAAACCCTTTGATAATACTGATCTTAATCAGAGTTTTTCTTAGAATGTCATACTTTCCAGAGAAATGCTTAACATACTGCTCAACACATTATTTATATGCAGGCAAACTGTAAACACACAAAGACATGAAAAGGAGATAAAAAGATGATACTGAATGAAATGCATCTCCTTTTCTCCCTCACCACATATACACCAAAAAGCATGCACACACATATACACCAAAAAGTCTGTACCAGCGGCAGCCCACCCATTGGGGCGTTAGGGACGCCGTCCCACTTGTGATAAAAAGAAAGAAAGAAACATTTGATTGGTCAACCAAAAATGTTTTAAAATATTGCAGTGAAAAAATATACGTTATATATATATATACACTACAATTCAAAAGTTTGGTCACTTAGAAATGTCCTTGTTATGAAAGAAAAGCAAATGTTTTGTCTATTCAAATAACATCAAATTGGACCCGAAATACAGTGAAGACATTGTTAATGTTGTAAATGACTATGTGTCTGGAAACTGCTAATTTTTTATGGAATATCTACAGCGGCCATTATCAGCAACCATCACTCCTGTGTTCCAATGACACGTTGTGTTAGCTAATCCAAGTTTATAATTTTAAAGGTTAATGGATTCATTAGAAAACCCTTTTGCAATATGTTAGCAACAGCTGAAACTCTCTGTGGTTAGTAAAAGAAGCAACAACTGGCCTCCTGTTAGACTAGTTGAGTATCTGGAGTATCGAGCATTGTGGGTTCGATTACAGGCTCAAAATTACCGAAACAAAGACTTTCTTCTGAAACTCGTCAGTCTATTCTTGTTGCTGAGAAATGAAGGCTATTCCATACGAGGAATAAATGGCCAGAAACTGAAGTTCTGGTACATCGCTGTGTGCTACTCCCTTCACAGAACAAACGCAAACTGGCTCTAACCAGAATAGAAAGAGGAGTGGGAGCTATCAGGAGGATGGCTCATTGTAATGGCTGGAATGGAATTTTTGAGAAGGTCAAACATGTGGTTTACCATACTCTATGTTTGATGTGTTTGATACCGTTCCATTCACTCCATTCCAGGCATTATTGAGCCTGTCCTCGCTATAGCTCCTCTCACCAGCCTCATGTGGCATGCACCCATCACACACCACACACACACACAACCCCACACAACACACACACACACACACACACACACACACACACACCACACCACACACACACACACACACACACACACACACACACAACCACACACACACACACAGTCTTTGTACAGCTAACCTTGTCGGGACACACAATTTCAGTCCCATTCAAAATCCTATTTTCCCAAACCCCTAACCCTAAAACCTACCCGTATCTTTACTCTAGCCTAACTCTAACCTTAACCATAACCCAAAAAACCTACCCTAACCTAACCCTAGCACCCTAAACCTAAACAACCCTAGTCCTAATCCAACCCTTTAATGTAATTCCAACACTAATTTCTGAACCATAACCCTAAACTCCTAGAAACAGCATTTACCTTGTGTACTAACAAAATGTCCAACAGCTGCGTCAACTTGTTTTAATCTTCTTTGTGGAGACTTCTGTTCTCAACAAGAATAGTTAAACCAACCGCATTACAGTGCACACACACACCACACACACACACACAACACACACACACACACACACACACACCACACACCACACACACACACACACACACACACAACACACACACACAACACACACACACACACACAACACACACACACACACACACACACACAACACACACACACACCGTGGGGGTATGCAGCGTACACATATCTCTCTCTATATCCTCACCCACCTGCCATACTTCCCCTCACACACACACTTTCCTGCTTACCTTGAGGTGGTGTTACATTTCTCTATCTCCAGGAAGTGGTCTGTTTATAGTGCACTGTAACTATCTTATAGCTCCATCTCTATATTTAGATGTAGAACATTGCCAGAGTGTGCAGAAACAGTGTTCCATTACTTTTCAGAGAAAATCAGGGTAAGGCACACAGGCTGCAGTACTGCAAATGCAGGCTGATATTTATTGTTGTGCCCTGTAGGCAGCACTGAGCAATTTCTGCTAGATGGGACAGCTGCAAAGTCAAAATTGCCTATATTGTAAAAACTCATGAAAACAAAAATGTGCTTTTTGGTCTTAATTTACGGTTAGGCATTATGGTTAGCAGTGTGTTTAAGGTTGGGGTTAAGRTCAGGGTTAGGCTTAACATCAGATTTGATGACTTTGTGGCTGTGCCWGATCGTGAGAGCCTCCAGAACAAGATTCATGATGAAAAACACCAACCCACACTGCAAACTGTGCCATAAAGGCACTGTGTGGTTATTGTGGAAGACATTGGTTACGTTCCAAATGGCACCCATTTCTCCATATTGTGTACTACTTTTGCTTTTGACCAGGGGGGCTATGGACAAAAGCATTATACTTTTAGGGAATAGTTTGCAATTTAGGATATATTCATTATTAAGGTTGTTACTGTGTGGGGAGATGGCTCGATAGGCTCCCATGCCTCAGCTGGCTGTATAGGCTCCCATGCCTCAACTGGGTGAACAGGTTCCCGTGCCTCGACCGAGGCAACCGGGGAGGTCTCAGCCGGCTTGTTAGGCTCTCATGCCTTAACCGGTTCGTCAGGTTTCCGTGCCTCAGCGGAGGCGACCGGCCCGCTCCTGATCCCCGGGATCGTCCCTGTGGTTGGCGTCCTGCGGCTGGAGCCACGTGCCAGAGAGGGGGTACTGTCACGTAGGCTCTATCTTAAAATACTTTAAGAGGTCAACATTGCCAGATTCCTTCACTCAATACAAACACCTAAAAAAGACAGTTCAAAGGCTGATTGACAAAGAGAAAGAGTCCTCTATAAGAGCAAGATCCAGCACAATAAAAATGACCCCAGAGAGCTCTGGAATACTCTCTAGGGTGTATCTACTCGCAACAAGCTGTCAATCCAAAAGCTATTGTATACAATAATCATGTGCCTATGAGCCAGAKTTATACTGTTAGCATGAGGCAGTGTGCCCTAGTAGGAAGTCCAATGTATGCAGCTCACCCTGCGCTATCAGCTCAAACGTGAATAACATTGTCATGTCTACTTCTGAAATGGTTCCCAGTAAAGCAATGAAAACAATCAAGCATCCCAGAAAAGTGCTGAAAATAGCCCACATTAACATATGTAGCCTAAGAAACAAGGTTCATGAAATCAATAACTTGCTTGTAACAGATGACATTCATATTCTGACTATCTCTGAAACTCACTTAAATAATACCTTTAATGATACAGTGGTAGCAATGCATGGTTATAACATCTACAGAAAAGACAGAAATGCCAATGGAGGCGATGTTGCGGTCTATATTCAGAGCCACATTCTAGCTTAGAGAGGATCTCATGTTAAATACTGTTGAAGTAATATGGATACAGGTTCACCTGCCTCACCTAAAGCCCATTATTGTGGGTAGCTGCTATAGACCACCACATGCTAAAAGTCAGTATCTGGATAATATGTGTGAAATGCTTGATAATGTATGTGATATCAACAGAGAGGTATATTTTCTGGGGGACCAAAATATTGACTGGCTGTACACAATTCCTGGAAGCTGAAAATGTCCCAGTTCTTCCATGGCCTGCATACTCACCAGACATGTCACCCATTGAGCATGTTTGGGATGCTGTGGATCAATGTGTACAACAGCRTGTTCCAGTTCCTGCAAATATCCAGCAACTTTGCACAGTCATTGTGGGACAACATTCCACTGGCCACAATCAACAGCCTGCTCAACTCTATGTGAAGGAGATGTGTTACGCTGCTAGAGGTACAGTATATGGTGGTTTTCTGATCCACGCCCCTACTTTTTTWWAAATAAGGTAACTGTGATCAAAATATGCATATCTGTATTCCCAGTCCTGTGAAATCCATAGGTTAGGGCCTAATTCATTTATTTTGATTGACTGATTTCCTTTTATGAACTGTAGCTCAGTAAAAAAAWTCTAATTCTTTTTGTTCAGTGTTTTATTCAGCCAAGAGAATTTCCGAAGGARAGCGTACATTTCCCAGGTTTCAACTTCAGATGTTACAAAGTTGCTTCTTGACAAATAGAAAGCCACATGAATGGATAACATCCCAGCTAGACTCCTGAGTGATGCTGCTGATGATCTTATGTAACACACATCATTACATTTCAGTCATTTAGCAGATGCAGAGCGATTTACAGGAGCAATTAGGGTTAACTGCTTGCTCATCAACAGATTTTTCACCTAGTCGGCTCAGGTATTTGACCCAGCAACCTTTTGGTTACTTGCCCAATGCTCTTAACTGCTAGGCTACCTGCCACCCCATTTGATTCCATTCAACATGGAAAGGTACCACAAGAGCTAAAAACATGCAAGAGTTGTTCCTTTWCACAAGAAAGGAAGCAACGTTGGACGAGGGAACTACAGACCAGAGTCAATCTTGAGTGTGTTGTCAAAGGTTTCAGAAAGAGCACTCCATGAACAGATCCTAAAGTATATTCATGATCATAACATTTTATATGACCTTGATTCTGGTTTGAGAAAATCCCACTCTACTGACAGTTGTTTACTGTACTTGACAGATTTTATCAAGAAGGAAATTGACAAGGACAACCTCTGTGGAATGGTCATGCTTGACCTAACAAAAGCATTTGATGCTGTGATCCATTATATTTTGTTCTACAAACGGAAAGTAATTGGTCATACCTAACTAATAGGTTCCAAAGGTGGATGTGGGCACGACACTGTCTGATGCTAAGGAGATAAACTGTGGTGTTCCCCAAGGGAGCATTTTGGGACCTTTACTTTTTTGCTCTAAGTAAATGACATGGACTGCCTGTTCATTCCCTCTGTTCCTGTATGTGGATGAGTTTGCCCACTTGGATTCACAGAATAAGAAGGAGCCCATTGAAAATACCCTAAGCAGCGAACTGACTAAAGTCAGTAAGTAGTTATCCAACAACAAACTGTCTTTGCATTTAGGAAAGACAGACTGCATCCAATTGACATTGACACTTTTGTCATTAAGCAGGTGCTCTAATCCAGAGCAATTAAGGTTAAGTGCCTTGCTCAAGGGCACATATTTCACCTAATAAGCTCTGAGATTTGAACTTGCAACCTATCGGTTACTAGTCCACCACTCTTAATCACTAGGCTACCTGCCTGTCTGGTTCCAAACACAATGTGAGAAACTTCCAACTTCTCAGTCTAGTTTAGTCATGTAACGGTGAAGGAACAATGCTCTGTTATATACAGTACTTGGGTTGTGAACTGGACCAACCCATGACAGGTAAACTCATGGCTCTGAAGGTAACTGGGAAGCTTCACTCCAGGACAAAGTTCATGGCAAGGGTAGCCAAGTTTCTGGATACAGAGACTATGAGGACCCTCTCATAGTGACACTCTGATAGTGTCACTATGAGTATAGTTCAGTGGCATAACAACAAATCTGAAGSACAAACTTCAAACGGCCCAAAGCAAACTAATGAGAACTATACTCAAGCTCAATCCAAGGATGCACATTGGTCCTAATAATTTCTGGGAAATGAACTGGCTTTCAGTTGATCTCCAGGTGGTACAGATCAAACTGTTGATGGTTTTTAAAGTTATACATTCCTTTGTCCCTAGTTACCTGTTTGGTTATTTTCATTTCATTAGAGTAGGGGTCTCCAACCTTTTCTAGTATGAGAGCAACTTTTAAAAAATKAAACATGGTGTGAGCTCTTCTCTTCTCCTCTTCCCTGCAACTCTTTCCCACAACTCTTCCCCAGGTAGTTAGTGCACAAGAGAAAGTAATACACTGTGTTTCCTGACAATATACTGTACCTGGTAAAATAATGGTTCATAAATCTATCCCCCCCGCACAAATGTGTTTTATATTTCCCCAAATTATGTTTTCTCAGTTTCATTTTTCCTAGTTTCGGATTTGTTTTTCACTCTTAAAATTACAATTGTTCATATCGAAACAACTCATTTGGATTGTCACGTTCTGACCATAGTTCTTGTGTGTTTTAC
The DNA here is from genome assembly GCF_002910315.2 of Salvelinus sp. IW2-2015. Lineage (NCBI taxonomy): Eukaryota > Metazoa > Chordata > Actinopteri > Salmoniformes > Salmonidae > Salvelinus > Salvelinus sp. IW2-2015. The sequence continues at coordinate 894,378 of NC_036839.1, forward strand.
TTGTTTTAGTGTTGGTCAGGACGTGAGCTGGGTGGGCATTCTATGTTGTGTGTCTAGTTTGTCTGTTTCTATGTTTGGCCTAATATGGTTCTCAATCAGAGGCAGGTGTTTTGTGTTGTCTCTGATTGGGAATCATATTTAGGTGGCTTGTTTTGTGTTGGGGTTTGTGGGTGGTTGTTTCCTGTCTTTGTGTTTTCTCTGCACCAGATAGGGCTGTATCGGTTTGCCACATTTGTTATTTTGTATTTGTAAGTGTTCACGTTTATTCGTCTTAATTAAATATGTTGAGCACAAACTACGCTGCGTCTTGGTCCGATCCCTGCTACACCTCCTCTTCAGACGAAGAGGAGGAAGGCTGCCGTTACATGGATGTTCTGAGTCCATGTCAATGCTTAAATCACACCCGTATACCATTTTCTCCACTGGAAGAAAATTAACTGATGTAGATTTTTTTGGTGCAATTTCCCTTTATTTGCGCATCTGGCCATTTAATTGTGCGTCTAGCAAGTGAAGAATGCGCCATCTAATGTGCGGTCTAGCAATGATTCTGCACTGCTGCTGCTAATTTCATGGCAAAGTTTGCAAATAACAAATAATAGATACAAATGATATACTTACTCATGATATACTTCTGCCATGTAAGCCTACTTTGCAGTTAACATTTAATTGAGAAGGTTTGGGGAAAGTATTTCTGTCAACCCACAAGACGGTTATCACATCACCTGGCTACACACAGTGTGATAGACATGGGCAACATTGCTGGAAATTAAATCGGCAGATATTGTGTTAGGTTTGACAAGCCAATAGTGGGCTAACCAGGGGTGGGATAATGTCAATGTTGTGTTGATTAGGTATTAGCTGTGTCTGATACTTGTGACCGTTTGTGGTGGAACATGTGCAAATTGCTTTCAGAATTGTTTGGCGAGCTTCTCATACATAACACTGCTGCAGAGGAATGAAATGGTGTACAAACCATATATAATCCATAAACTTTAAGAAATKATTTATGGACAAAATACTTTAAAACTGCACAGGCTTAAAGAAAGTATAACTGTTTCAATGAACGTTACTTGGTAATCTATTATATTACTTTTAAGGTTTCCTCCCTATTGATGATGTATTTGAGATGCATTTTCTTTTTATGTTATAATCTTGTGTATATTTTGTTTTCAGATAAACWTTTTTGTGTCATCCTCTATGGTTTTAATGTCATTGTACTGTATCCACATGTGTGGTTGTACTGTGTTTAAAGGTCAACTGCCCCTTAGAACCAACTTCTCTGGTTTTAAATGGCCTATGTGACTTCGTTATGAAGAAACATGAATACTAATGTCAAAATTGACTACAAAGTGTAAAATAGGAGAATTTTGACAGAATCTCGACTTACTGGAGGGTTGGGTAGGGATTACTTACATTCCCACTTTTGCCAAAGATGCCCAATTGCCCAGAGACAACACATTGTAGTCCGCCCCCTGCTGCCATGCACATTTGTTGTCATGTCTGCATATGGGTGCAAAACATTAAGCTCAGTAAATAGGAATGAAAATGGACTTCCTTAARGTTGGTGCACACATCCAATGCATTTCAACAATATGGCCAAATGGCCAGGAATGGATTACAGCCGACACGGTCACTTCTGCTGCCAGTGTCAACCGTTAACCCAATGGTGTTGGGTAAAGCGGCCTTTCTACTGACTCTGAAAAACACCAAAAGAAAGATGCCCAGGGCATGCCTTAGGCATGCTGCAAGGAGGCATGAGGCAAGGAGGCAAGGAGGCATGAGGACTGCAGATGTGGCCAGGGCAATACATTGCAATGTCCGTACTGTGAGACGCCTAAGACAGCGCTACAGGGAGACAAGACGGACAGCTGACCGTCCTCGCTGTGGCAGACCACGTGTAACAACACCTGCACAGGATCGGTACATCCGAACATCACACCTGCGGGACAGGTACAGGATGGCAACAACAACTGCTCGAATTACACCAGGAATGCACAATCCCTCCATCAGTGCTCAGACTGTTCGCAATAGGCTGAGGGACACTGGACTTACGGCTTGTGTCGTGGCAAATCGGTTCAAATATAACGCTTACAAGAACTTGTGAAATCAATTAGGCTTTTAATACAGAGCATTGCCAGCCGGAATGTCCCGCGGAACACACACCCCGCTTCCCAGCCCCGGCTCCAGCATTTATACACAAATAGCATATGGGTCCACCCCATATGCAAATAAGCATACTTCCCCTAATTCTTCCTGCCATCATTATCTTTTTAGTTCAGGCTTCCTGCTTGTTCACGCCTACTAACGCCCATATCTGCTTTCAGTTAGATTATAATAGTGGCCAGACCCGTGCTTGTCTTAAAAATAATATATGTCCATCTATCCTATAGGCCTATGACTTAGCCCTGTATTTAACTCAGTGCCTTAGCATGTCCTCTGGTATGTGTGCCGTTTATTGGAATCGGCAGACTATGTGTCTCTTCTATCATTAGTGTCCAGTTGCCTTAGGCGCCTATTTCTCTGGTATGTGTGCTCTTAGTGAAATGGGCAGACTATCTGTCTAGTGTGTCCAAGTGCCCTAAGTGCATATTTCTCTGGTATGTGTGCCTTTAGTGGAATCAGCAGATTCTGTCCTATAAGCCTTCTTAGAAGGAGCTGACTATGGGTCTTTTTATCATTAGTGTGTCAGGTCAGCAGACCATGTGTCTCTCCCTTTCATTACTGTGTCAATCTACTCTTTGTTCTGTTCTCCCCTATCCTTAGTGTGTCCAATTGTCTTAGGCGCCTATGTGTCTCCCTGTCTTCCTGTAGTCTGTTTTTAATGTTCAGCTGTCTTATACATCTATGTGCTGTGCTATACCTGTCTCTTATACACATCTAGATGTGTATAAGAGACAGGTCCAACACAGATCTCAATGCCATTGAGTACATCTGGGACCTGTTGGATTGGAGGGTGAGGGCTAGGGCCATTCCACCCAGAAATGTCAGAGAACTTGCAGGTGCCTTGGTGGAAGAGTGGGGTAACATCTCACAGCAAGAACTGGCAAATCTGGTGCAGTCCATGAGGAGGAGATGCACTGCAGTACTTAATGCAGCTGGTGGCCACACCAGATACTGACTGTTACTTTTGATTTTGACCCCCCTTTGTTCAGGGACACATTATTCAATTTCTGTTATTCACATGTCTGTGGAACTTGTTCAGTTTATGTCTCAGTTGTTGAATCTTGTTATGTTCATAAAAATATTTACACATGTTAAGTTTGCTGAAAATAAATGAGTTTAGCTAGCTAGTAGCTACKATTGAGTATATAACATTACTTGATAATGCTAGCGAGCCAGTCTAGCTATGACACCACAGATGAAAGACAAATAATACTGTAGCTAGCAAAATACATCAAGATAATGTGTAATGTGATATAGCATGTCAGAGGAAGATGTCCATAGCTCACGTTAGCTAGCTACCTTGCTAACAACAGCTATCTGTACATAGCCTATTGGCATTTGTGACTCACCACCTGGATTCGGTCTTATGTTGCAGAATTTTAAATTGTGTTTTTTACATTATACAAAAGTAGAGACTCAGAGCTACAGAATGGTATATCATACACTGCATTTGAGGAACAATGGGAAATCGCCGTTGAATGTTTTTCTTTCTAGTGAGAAGCTCTTCTTTGTCTACACCCATTCAGCATTGTTCACACCCTCACCCTAAGCTTTAGCCCCACCCWTCTCGTTTCACTCTCGAAGCGCACATTTGATGCTCTGGCCGATGATTTGTTTAACTCTGGATAACATGAAAACAGCCTAACCAGCTCTGCTGGCAACAATTTCATAATGTTTTTTTGTAGACGTTTACTGACACTGGCCATATTCAACGGGTGTTGTACACACGTCACATAATGTTAGCTAATGAGCCAGCCAGCCAACGTTAGCTAGTTAAACAATAAACAGTGCCAACAATGCCACAGTGCTAGGAGCCAACCAACCATGTTCAATGTTAGCTAGCTAGCTAGCTAACAGTACACTTTAGCTTAAGACATATAGCTTGCTAGCTAAGTAAACAATGTACCTAGCTAGGTAAACAAAGTGGTAGTTCACACACGTCACATGACGTTAGCTAACGAGCCAGCCAGCTAACGTCAGCTAGCTAAACAACAATGAACAGTGCCAACAATGCCACAGTGCTGGAAGCTAACCAACCATGTTCAATGTTAGCTAGCTAACATTAGGCTCTAACTAGAACCGCAAACAGCTCTGTGAAACGAGTAGTAACATCAGTTAGGGAGCCAGCCAGCTATCTGTACATAGCCTATTGGCATTTGTGACTCACCACCTGGATTCGGTCTTATGTTGCAGAATTTTAAATTGTGTTTTTTACCACTTAACAAGACAAYAAATGTCTTGACTTAAATCAGCTTGAAAATCTAKGGCAAGAGTTGAAAATGGCTGTCTAGCAATTRWTTTTTTWTTTTWWATAATAATGTGCAAATATTGTACAATCAATGTATACAAAGCTCTTAGAGAGCATCATTAGCTTGAAATGAAACCGCTGTCAAAATTAGAAAAGTATWAAAAAAAATTGAAAATGTTTAATATCTGAAAATGTAACGTTAGTCTTACCTGTATACATCATCGTGCATGGACGCGTCTCCCTGTCAGGAATGCCATGCCACGGTTGCCCTTAGTTTAAAGATGAACTCCAGARACAGGTGTTTCCTCCATCTCTTTAGCTATCACGCTCTAATTCCACTGATTTCAAAACTTGATCTTCCAGAAAGTGGAGAGCCACACTTATGCAGCTCCGCTACACAATATATATTTTTTTRAAGCCGCGTTCGACAGGATTACCAACACAGACTAATGTGCTTCTATGGCAGACCAATCCGAACTCCTCTCTCGGCATGTCCAGCCCACAAATTATCTCAGCCAATCATGGCTAGTGGGAAGGTTTCTCACTTTTTCTTTGGATTAACCAGCAATGCTCGTAATTTAACAATTTTATTTGTATTTACAGATGGCATACACATTTGTTATTAAGGCACATGCAAGTTCACATGTTCAAGAAGGCATTTCTGCCAAAAAACACATTTGGATACTATAATTAGCTAACACACTTTTGTACATCACGCTGTAACGTACAATTTACCTTATTTTAGTGCCCGAAAAACGTAATACTTCCAGGTCAACTGTATTATGAATACCATTGTAAAGCACAATTTATCCCCTTCAGAACAAAATCAATGACGAGACACTCATGCTGCCAGTCTCTGCATGATTAAAGAAAGCAATGAGCTCCGTCGGGTCTTTTTAAAAATGAAGGGTGGGGAAACGAACCCTACTGCGTGATAGGGAAAGGGGGAGATAAACTGTGTGGGGAAACTGCTTTTTCACCCGATCTGTAGCRACTTTTGAGAGTCATGATGGCTTGCAGTGATGACGCAAAAAATGAATGCATTCAGTTGTACAATTGAATAGGTATCCCCYTCACCCTTTACCCTGTCCCTTTCTTGTTTTTAATCTGCGAGAGAAGCGCTACACCTGGTGGAGAGAGGCTGTACGACACAGAACGAGTTGCATTATGCTGCTGCACGTTACGTCACGACACATCCCAATTTAAYGTACAGCGTCAGAGTGGTCCGTTTTTTTCAACTTTTCTCCAATACTATCGGACCATTACCATGACAATCCACGCTTGAATAGATACGTAGTTCACACCCCAGATTTCGATGCCAACASAGTCGCTACAGTCCCATTCGTTTTCATTGCAGCCTCGTTTGAATGCAGCAGTTGCGCAAATTTGTACGGAATGGTGTTAGTCAACAGTAGCTTGTTAGCTAATCATAGACTGCAGCCAGCTCAACTCGAAYTGGCAAGCTAACGGCCCAAAACAACATGCCTGGCTCATAAAAGTGTATTGTGTTTTTTCTAGTGCAAAAATAAATGAAGGACGGTACATGTCTACTACAAATATAGACTATGGCTCTGGCAGCAAATAGCAAAAAATATCAGCAAGCATTCGGCAACGTACACAGCTGGTTGCATAGTAAGGGCGTAAGCGTCACCGGCGTGAATCTATTCTGTAGTTACAATCCCTCTATCAGCATCTAAATGACTTCCAAACTAGAGAATGTAAATTTTTTCACAATATGTTTCTGGTAGTTGATATTTTATTTTATTCACAGGCTACGTACAAAACCTGGTGGGTTTGTTGTTCAGGAGCTGTTACAGAAGGCTGAGGCAGTGGCCAGACACCAGTCCCGCTTCAGAGTAATGGAGGACACTTGAATCAGGTTGGTCACATTTGATCTGGTCAATGGTCAAAATACTATCTGATCTGTAAGTCAGGCTCCTTCATGACCATTATCTGTGACGAGAGGGGCCTGGAGCTGATCTACTGGCGCTGGCAAACACCTCAGAAGGGACAAAAAGTAATGACTAATAACACAGGATATCACAATTGTTTAAGAATATAACAATCACCTTTAGTCATCAAATACATTTGCATGTACAGGAATWTGACTCMGTGACATAGTGCTGCCACAATGAACTGAATTTACAGACAGAAATTAAACGGAATATACAGACGGCACCACCCTTTCAACACGTGTCACTCATCAACTCTTCCTAGTTTTTCTACAGATGGAGGATGCAGGTTTTTAATCACGAATCTGTTCTGGAGGCAGCTCTACAGAGTGCTCACTAGCTTGCAAAGCCACAAAGTCATATATATAAATTATATATATATATATAGTTTTTTTTACCTAACCTATCTTAAAAACATTCAGGATTGGTGGGTCCCTGCGGGACGTTTGAGCTAACGTAGGCTAATGCGATTAGCATGAAGTTGTAAGTAACACATAAGGAATCATGTAGTAACCAAAAAGGTGTTACACAAATCAAAATATATTTTATATTTAAGATTCTTCAAAGTAGCTACCCTTTGCTTTGATGACAGCTTTGCACACTCTTGGCATTCTCTCAGCCAGCTTCACCTGGAATGCTTTTCCAACAGTCTTGAAGGAGTTCACAATATGCTGAGCACTTGCTGGCTACTTTTCTTTCACTCTGCGGTCCAACTCATCCCAAAACCATCTCAATTGGGTTTAGGTTTGGTGATTGTGGAGGCAAGGTCATCTGATGCAGCACTCCATCATTCTCCTTCTTGGTCAAATAGCTTTACACAGCTGGAGGTGTGTTGGGTCATTGTCCTGTTGAAAACAAATGATAGTCCCACTATGCGCAAACCAGATGGGATGGCGTATCTCTGCAGAATGCTGTGTGTAGCCATGGTGGTTATTAAGTGTGCCTTGAATAAAAATAAAAATAACAGACATCATCACCAGAAAACACACCCATCACACCTTCTATGCTCTTCACGGTGGGAACCACACATATGGAGATCATCGTTACTACTTGGTCGTCGGTTGGAACATAGTACTACATTTGGACTCAGATAAAGGACAGAATTCCACCGGTTAATGTCACTGCTATGTTTCTTGGCTCAAGAAAGTCTCTTCTTATTGGTGTCCTTTAGTAGTGGTTTCTTTGCAGCATTTCAACCATGAAGGCCTGATTCATGCAGTCTCCTTTGAGCAGTTGATGTTGAGATCTGTCTGTTACTTGAACTCAGTGAAGAATTTATTTGAGCTGCAATCTGAGGTTAAATCKAATGAACTTATCCTCTGCAGCAGAGKTAACTCTGGGTCTTCTTTTCCTGTGGCGGTCTTCATGAGAGCCAGTTTCATCATAGTGCTTGATGGTTTTTGTGACTGCACTTGAAGAAACTTTCAAAGTTCTTTACATTTTCCTGGTTGACTGACCTTCATGTCTTAAAATAATGATRGGACTGTAATTTGTCTTTGCTTATTTGAGCTGTTCTTGCCATAATATGGACTTAGTCTATCACAGTGCCATCCGTTTTGCCACCAAAGCCCCATGTACTTCCCACCACTGCGACCTGTATGCTCTCGTTGGCTTGCCCTCACTACATATGCGTCGCCAACTGGCTCCAGGTCATCTATAAGTCTTTGCTAGGTAAAGCCCCGCCTTATCTCAGCTCACTGGTCACCATAGCAACTTTCCTTCCAGTTCTCTGCTGCCAATGACTGGAACGAATTGCAAAAATCACTAAAGCTGGAGTCTTATAGCTCCCTCTCTAACTTTAAGCATCAGCTGTCAGAGCAGCTTACCAATCACTGTACACAGCCAATCTGTAAATAGCACACCCACCTACCTCATCCCCATATTATTACTTACCCTCTTGCACCCCAGTATCTCTACTTGCATATCATCATCTGCACATCTATCGCCCCAGTATTAATGCTAAATTGTAATTATTTATTGCCTACCTCCCTATTCTTCTACATTTGCACACACTGTACATAGATTTTTCTATTTTTCTTTTCTATTGTGTTATTGTCACGACCGTTATATGACGAATGAGTGGACCAAGGCGCAGCGTGAAAGAAAGCCATCTTCTTTTAATGAAGAAAAACAAACACTTACTAAACAAACAAAAAAACAAAAACAAACGAACTAAGTGCACACATGCAAACATAGACATAGACATAGACCCACAATCACCTAAAGCCTATGGCTGCCTTAAATATGGCTGCCATCAGAGACAACAATAAACAAGCTTCTCGATTGAGAAACCAAACCAGGCAACCATAGACTTTCCTAAACCCGCTACTGACACAACCCATACAAAATCCCCTAAACAATACACCAACCCCTTAAAGACAAACACACACAAACATCCCATGTCACACCCTGACCTACTAAACTTAATAAAGAAAATCAATATTAACAGAGCCGGGTGACAGACCCCCCCCCCCCCCCAAGGGGCGACTCCCGGCCGCCAAAACCTGACACAGAAGGGGAGGTGCCGGTGGGCCTTCCTTGGTTGCGGCTCGGTGCGGACGTGCGACCCCCCTCCACCATAGATCACTTAACCCGGCTTTGGGTTGCACCTCTGGAACGGCGAGTCCCGACTGAATACCATCCAGACCGCCATGCGCGACGGAGCCGCCGAGGGGCAGCGGCGGCACGATGAGGGGCAGCTCCGACGAGGGCAGCTCCGACTGAGGGGCAGCTCCGGACTGAGGGGGCAGCTCCGGACTGAGGCAGCTCCGGACTGAGGGGCAGCTCCGGACTGAGGTGCAGCTCCGGAACTGAGGGGCGCTCAGGACTGAGGCAGTCATGACTTGAGGGCAGCTCCATGACTGGCAGATGGCGTCTGGCCCAGCTCATGACTGGCAGAATGCGTCTGGCCAGCTCTGACTGGCAGATGCCTCTGGCAGTCATGACTGGCCCAGAATGGCTCTGCGCTCATGACTGCAGATGGCTCTGGCAGCTCTATGACTGGCAGGGGGGGGGGGGGGGGGGGGGGGGGGGGGGGGGGGGGGGGGGGGGGGGGGGGGGGGGGGGGGGGGGGGGGGGGGGGGGGGGGGGGGGGGGGGCGGGGGGGGGGGGGGGGGGGGGGGGGGGGGGGGGGGGGGGGGGGGGGTGGGGGGGGGGGGGGGACGCGGGGGGGGGCGGGCGGGGGGGGGGGGGGGGGGGGGGGGGGGGGGGGGGGGGGGGGGCGGGGGGGGGGGGGGGGGGGGGGGGGGGGGGGGGGGGGCGGGGGGGGGGGGGGGGGGGGGGGGGGGGGGGGGGGGGGGGGGGGGGGGGGCGGGGGGGGGGGGGGGGGGGGGGGGGGGGGGGGGGGGGGGGGGGGGGGGGGGGGGGGGGGGGGGGGGGGGGGGGGGGGGGGGGCGGGGGGGGGGGGGGGGGGGGGGGAGGGGGGGGGGGGGGGGGGGGGGGGGGGGGGGGGTGGGGGGGGGGGGGCGGGGGGCGGGGGGGGGGGGGGGGGGGGGGGGGGGGGGGGGGGGGGGGGGGGGGGGGGGGGGGGGGGGGGGGGGGGGGGGGGGGGGGGGGGGGGGGGGGGGGGGGGGGGGGGGGGGGGGGGGGGGGGGGGGGGGGGGGGGGGGGGGGGGGGGGGGGGGGGGGGGGGCGGGGGGGGGGGGGGGGGGGGGGGGGGGGGGGGGGGGGGGGGGGGGGGGGGGGGGGGGGGGGGGGGGGGGGGGGGGGGGGGGGGGGGGGGGGGGGGGGGGGGGGGGGGGGGGGGGGGGGGGGGGGGGGGGGGGGGGGGGGGGGGGGGGGGGGGGGGGAGGGGGGGTGGGGGGGGGGGGGGGGGGGGGGGGGGGGGGGGGGGGGGGGGGGGGGGGGGGGGGGGGGGGGGGGGGGGGGGGGGGGGGGGGGGGGGGGGGGGGGGGGGGGGGGGGGGGGGGGGGGGGGGGGGGGGGGGGGGGGGGGGGGGGGGGGGGGGGGGGGGGGGGGGGGGGGGGGGGGGGGGGGGGGGGGGGGGGGGGGAGGGGGGGGGGGGGGGGGGGGGGGGGGGGGGGGGGGGGGGGTGGGGGGGGGGGGGGGGGGGGGGGGGGGGGGGGGGGGGGGGGGGGGGGGGGGGGGGGGGGGGGGGGGGGGGGGGGGGAGGGGGGGGGGGGGGGGGGGGGGGGGGGGGGGGGGGGGGGGGGGGGGGGGGGGGGGGGGGGGGGGGGGGGGGGGGGGGGGGGGGGGGGGGGGGGGGGGGGGGGGGGGGGGGGGTGGGGGGGGGACGCGCTTCTGCGGATCCTGGCTGACTGACGCGCTCTGGCGGATCCTGGCTGCTGACGGCTCTGGCTGGTCATGGCTGGCTGACGGCTTCTCGGCTGGTCATGGCTGGCTGACGGCTCTGGCTGGTCATGGCTGGCTGACGCTCTGGCTGGTCATGGCTGGCTGACGGCTCTGGCTGGTCATGGCTGGCTGAGTCTGGCTGGTCAGGCTGGCGGACGGCTCTGGCTGGTCATGGCTGGCGGACGGCTCTGCTGGTCATGGCTGCGGACGCTCTGGCTGGTCATGGCTGGCGACGGCTCTGGCTGGATCCTGTCTGGCGGACGGCTCTGGCTGATCCTGTCTGGCGGACGGCTCTGGCTGATCCTGTCTGGCGGACGGCTCTGGCTGATCCTGTCTGGCGGACGGCTCTGGCTGATCCTGTCTGGCGGACGGCTCTGGCTGACCTGTCTGGCGGACGGCTCTGGCTGATCCTGTCTGGCAGGCGGCTCTGACGGCTCAGGACAGACGGGCGGCTCTGACGGCTCGGACAGACGGGCGGCTCTGACGGCTCGGGACAGACGGGCAGCTCTGACGGCTCTAGCAGACGGACAGTGCAGCGGCACTGGGCAGACGGCAGACTCTGGCCGGCTGAGGCGCACAGTAGGCCTGGTGCGTGGTACCCGAACTGGAGGTACCGGGCTGAGGACACGCACCTCAAGGCTAGTGCGGGGAGCAGCAACAGGACGCACAGGACTCTGGAGACGCACAGAGGCTTGGTGCGTGTGCCGGAACTGGTGTACCGGGCTGGAGACACGCACCATAGGGCGAATGTGTGGAGGAGGAACAGGACTCTGGAGACACACTGGAAGCCTGGTGCGTGGTGTTGGCACTGGTGGTACTGGCTGGGGGCGGGAGGTGGCGCCGGATATACCGGACCATGCAGGAGTACTGGCTCCCTTGAGCACTGAGCCTCCAACCTTACCTGTTGTATGCTCCCCGTCCCCGACCAATGCGGGAGGTGCAATAACCCGCACTGGGCTGTGTAGGCGAACCGGGGACACCATGCGTAAGGCTGGTGCCATGTATGCCGGCACGAGGAGACGCACTGGAGACCAGACGCGTTGAGCCGGCTTCATGGCACCCGGCTCAATACTCAATCTAGCCCTGCCAGTGCGGGGAGTGGGAATAACCCGCACCGGGCTATGCACACGTACAGGAGACACCATGCGCTCTACCGCATAACACGGTGTCTGCCCGTACTCTCGCACTCCACGTAAGCATTGGGATTTGGCGCAGGTCTCCTACTTGACTTCGCCACACTCCCTTGTAGCCTCCCCCCCAAGACATTTTTGGGTTTTACTCACGGGCTCCAGCCTTGCTTCCGTGCTGCCTCCTCATATCGCCTCCTCTCGGCTTTAGCTGCCTCCAGCTCTTCACGAGGAGGCGATATTCTCCGGTTGTGCCCAAGGTCCCTTACCATCCAGTATCTCCTCCCAAGTCCAAGAACCTGTGTATATAGCTCCTGCTGCTGCTTGACACGCTGCTTGGTCCTTTTTTGGTGGGTAATTCTGTCACGACTGTTATATGACGAATGAGTGGACCAAGGCGCAGCGTGAAAGAAAGCCATCTTCTTTTAATGAAGAAAAACAAACACTTACTAAACAAACAAAAAAACAAAAACAAACCGAACTAAGTGCACACATGCAACATAGAACAGAACAATTACCCACAATCACCTAAAGCCTATGCTGCCTTAATATAGGCTCCCAATCAGAGACAACAAAAACAGCTGTCTCTGATTGAGAACCAAACCAGGCAACCATAGACTTTCCTAAACCTCTCTACTGAACACAACCCCATACACTATACAAAACCCCCTAAACAATACACACACCCTAAACTAGACAAAACACACAAACATCCCATGTCACACCCTGACCTAACTAAACTAATAAAGAAAATCAATACAACAGAGGCCAGGTGTGACAGTTATTGACTGTACGTTTATTTATGTATAACTCTATTTAGTTTTTTTAGCCGCACTGCTTTTCTTTATCTTGGCGATGTCCAGTTGCTAAATGAGAACTTGTTCTCAACTGGTGTACCTGGTTAAATAAAGCTGAAATAAAAATTTAATTAAATACAATTTTTAGCCTGTAATCGAACCCACAAATGCTGATGCTCCAGATACTCAACTAGTCCAAAGAAGGCCAGTTTTATTGTTTCTTTAATCAGCACAAAAGTTTTCAGCTGTGCTAACATAATTGCAAAAGAGTTTTCTAATGATCAATTAGCCTTTTCAAATGATAAACTTGGATTAGCTAACACAAYGTGCCATTGGAACACAGGAGTGATGGTTGCTGATAATGGGCCTCTGTACGCCTATGTAGATATTCCATAAAAAAATTGCAKTTTCCAGCTACAATAGTCATTTACAACATTAACAATGTCTACACTGTATTTCTGATTAATTTTATGTTATTTTCAWGGGAAAAAAWTTGCTTTTCTTTCAAAAACAAGGACATTTCTAAGTGACTCCAAACTTTTGAATGGTAGTGTATGTCATTCCATCTAACGTATAACACAATAGTCACTACATACTAAAACATTCTCATATCAATTAGTCAATATACACCAATCCCTCCTCTGGAACAATGATCATTCTTATGTTCCACGACACCTAAAAACATATTGACTTGAACAGGGAAGAGAGAAAGTGCATGTTTAATAATTTCACACCACCCTTGATGCGACTAAGACTGGTTGAAATAACCGTCCATTCGTTCCGTTCCATGTGATGCTAGTCTCCATGCCTGTCTCCTTCATTTTCATCCTTGGGTATTAACGCAAGACACAGACTAAGCCTCGTAGGTAATGAATTTTACCGTATCATCCAGCAATCCATATGTATTGATGCGATTTAACATTACAATTCTGACGACATGGTAAAACAAAAACCCCTTCATGGTTGACTCAAGCTATCATCTAATGTCCTCTAATAACCTCCCTCTCGGAGGACACTTAAAGATAAGGCTTCTGGAGAGAAAATCCCTCCCTAGATCCAATCAATTCTAGCAATGCCCGCACCCCTCACAGTTTGAGAGTAGCTCCCTCTCACTGTGTCCGAATCCTAATTAAAACCTTTTATAAATTGTCCTACCCAAATTTAGAATAGCAGTCTTTATCAAATCAAATTTTATTTGTCACATACAAATGCTTAGCAGATGTTAATGTGAGTGTAGCGAAATGCTTGTGCTTCTAGTTCCAACAGTGCAGTAATATCTAACAAGTAATCTAACAATTCCCCACCAACTACCTAAAACCCACAAATCTAAAGGGGTGAATGAGAATATGTACATGTAAGTATTGTATATGAATGAATGATGGCCGAACGGCATAGGCAAGGTGCAATAGATGGTTTAAAATACGGTATATACCTGTTGATATGAGTAATGTAAGATATGTAACATTATTAAAGTGACATTATTTAGCATGGCATTGCATAAAGTGACTTGTGATCCATTCATTAATATGGCCCGTGATTGGTTCTCAATGTAGGCAGCAGCATCTCTGAGTTAGTGATTGCTGTTTAGCAGTCTGATGGCCTTGAGATAKAAGCTCTTTTTCAGTCCCAGATTTGATGCACCTGTACTGACCTCGCCGTTTGGATGGTAGCGGTGTGAACAGGCAGTGGCTCGGGTGGTTGATGTCCTTGATGATCTTTTTGGCCTTCCTGTGACATCGGGTGCTGTAGGTGTCATGGAGGGCAGGTAGTTTGCCCCCGGTGATGCATTGTGCAGACTGCACCACCCTCTGGAGAGCCTTGCGGTTGAGGGTGGTGCAGTTGCCGTACCGGGCTGTGGTACAGCCCGACAGGATGCTCTCGATTGTGCATCTGTAAAAGTGTGTCAGGGTTTTGGGTGACAGGCCAAATTTCTTCAGCCTCCTAAAAATGTATGTTCCCAGAACAGAAAGTATTCAGACCCCTACCCTTTTTCCACATTTTGTTATGTTACAGCCTTCATCAATCTACACACAATAACCCATAATGACAAAGCGATAACAGGTTTTTAGAAATGTATCCAAATGTAACAAATATAAAAAAAGAAATACAATACTATTCAGACCCTTTAGTAAAAAATCACGTTTCCATTGATCATTCTTGATATGTTTCTACAACTTCATTGGTGTCCACCTGTGGTAAATTCAATTGATTGGACATKATTTGGAAAGGCACACACCTGTCTATATAAGGTCCCACAGTTGACAGTGCATGTCAGAGCAAAAACCAAGCTAAGAGGTTGAAGGAATTGTCTATAGAGCTCCAAGACAGGATTGTGTCCAGGCACAGATATGGGGAAGTGTATCAAAAATGTCTACAGCATTGAAGGTCCCCAAGAACTCAGTGGCCTCCATCATTCTCACATAGGAGAAGTTTGGAACCACCAAGACTCTTCCTAGAGCTGGCCACCCAGCCAAACTGAGCAATCGGGGGAGAAGGACCAAGAGCCCCCAGAGTTCCTCTTTGGAGATGGGAGAACCTTCCAGAAGGACAACCATCTCTGCAGCACTAATCAGGCCTTTATGGTAGAGTGGCCAGACGGAAGCCACTCCTCAGTAAAAGGCACATASAGGACTCTCAGACCATGAAAAACAAGATTCTCTGGTCTGATGAAACCAAGATTGAACTCTTTGGCCTGAATGCCAAGCCTCACGTCGAGACGAAACCTCACACCATTCCTACGGTGAAGCATGGTGGTGGCAGCATCATGCTGTGGGGGTGTTTTTCAGCGACAGGATCTGGGAGGCTGGTTAGGATCAAGGGAAAGATGAAAACTGCTCAGGACCTCAGATTGGGGTGAAGGTTCACCTTCCAACAGGACAATGACCCCAAACACACAGCCAAGACAACACAGGAGTGGCTTCGGGACAAGTCTCAATGTCCTTGAGAGGCCCAGCCAGAGCCTTGAATTTAACCCAATCAAACATTTCTGGAGAGACCTGACAATAGCTGTGCAGTGACGCTCCCCATCCAACCTGACCTAGCTTGAGAGGATCTACAGAGAAGAATGGGAGAAAGTCCCCAAATACAGGTATGCCAAGCTTGTAGCGTCATACCCAAGAAGACTCGAGGCTGTAATCGCTGCCAAAGGTGCTTCAACAAAGTACAGCGTAAAGGGTCTGGATGCTTATGTAAATGGGATATTTCAGTTGTTTTTCTAACAACCTGTTTTTGCTTTATTGTTATGGGGTACTATGTGTAGATGGATGAGGGAAAAACATTGTTTTTAATCCATTTTAGAATAAGGCTATACATAACAAAATGTGAAAAAAGTCAAGGGGTCTGAATTCTTTCCGAATGCACTGTATTTAAAGACCAGATTAAATCAATAGTCTGATGGGTGACAGTATTAGTCTATCACTTGTGAATTATATACACTACCATTCAAAAGTTTGGCGTCGATTAGAAGTTTTCTTGTTTTTGAAAGAAAAGCACATATTTATTGTCCATTAAAATAACATAAAATTGAACAGAAATATAGAGTAGACATTGTTAATGTTGTAAATGACTATTGTAGCTGGAAGGGGCTGATTTTAGCTAACACAACGTGCCATTGGAACACAGGAGGGATGGTTGCTGATAATGAGCCTCTGTACGCCTATGTAGATATTCCAATAAAAATCTGCCTTTTCCAGCTACAAAAGTCATTTACAACATTAACAATGTCTACACTGTATTTCTGATCAATTTGATGTTATTTTAATGGACATAAAATGTGCTTTTCTTTAAAAATKAAATACATTTCTAAGTGACCCCAAACATTTCAATGGTATTGTATTATCACTTGTGAATGCCCAGTATAAGGCAAAAAAATGCATTCCATTTTTTTGCCAATTTTTTAAATCATAGCCCCACAGCTGGTGTAGCCTAGCCCATAGGCCTATATGTTTTGAAAAGGTTTGTATCACAACTTAAAGTAGCCCAATAACTTCTTAATAGGATCRGACCCTTTTTTTMAATTTTCGCCTAAAATGACATACCCAAATCTAACTGCCTGTAGCTCAGGACATGAAGCAAGGATATGYATATTCTTGATACCACTTGAAAGGAAACACTTTGMAGTTTGTGGAAATGTGAAATTAATGTTGGAGAATATAACACATTAGTTCTGGTAAAAGATAATACAAAGAAAAAAACATGTTTGTTTTTTGTTTTGTTTTTTCATCATTCTTTGAAATGCAACAGACGGGCCACAATGTAGTATTGCAGTTTAGGYGCAATTTAGTGTATGTTAGTGTATGCAGTGTATGTGCACAGTTTTAGACTGATCCAATGAACCATTGCATTACTGTTCAAAATGTTGTATCAAGTCTGCCCAAATGTGCCTAATTGGTTTATTGATATAGTTTCAAGTACATAACTGTGCACTCTCCTCAAACAATAGCATGGTATTATTTCACAGTATTAGCTACTTTAAATTGGACAGTGCAGTTATATCAACAAGAATATCTGCAATTTTCTGCAAATATATCATATACAGTGGGGAGAACAAGTATTTGATACACTGCCGATTTTGCAGGTTTTCCTAC
>NC_036839.1:913465-956652 GCF_002910315.2 Salvelinus sp. IW2-2015
GACCCCTTTGTCTGCATGTTGAAAGAGTGGATTACTGAAATTGATGGCGCCAACTAAACAGATTTTTGGGATATAAAGAAGGATTTTATCTAACAAAACGACCATTCCTGTTGTAGCTGGGACCCTTGGGATTGCAAACAGAGGAAGTTATTTAAAAGTAAGTGGTTTATTTAATTGCTATTTGTGATTTTATTTTGCCTGTGCTGGTTGAATAATATGTTGATGTGTGGTGCCGTCCTCAAACAATTGAATGGTATGCTTTCGCTGTAAAGCCTATTATAAATCGGACGATGCAGTTAGATTAACAAGAATGTAAACTTTTAAACGATATAAGAGACGTGTATGTTCATAAATGTTTAATATTTCGATTATTAATTTGAATTGCGCGCTTCCAATTTCACCAGATGTTGTTGACAGGTGTCCCGCTAGCCTTATTGATAGGAGCACTCCTATTTAAAAAACTATTTTACAGAATGAGGCTGATGCAACAAATCAGAACGTTTAGCTTGAGATGTTAATAAACTATTACGCTATTTCTTCACATTATAAGTGCAGCAATGCGCACACGGCAGTAGGCTGTGAGGTGAATGTTCCTTTAGTAGGAAAACACCATTCTCAAATGTGATTATGCATGTAAGGCTTTTATTATAAAGGTGCATTTTTATGGTGAAATATTCTTCCCAAAACTTGCGGATGTATGCCAGTTAGGCTCTACACCCATTGTAAAGCAGATTAATGGCTTAATTTTAACCTCTAAGGAATCGGTGCCCCCCACGAGACGGTTGAGCTAACGTGCGCTAATGTGATTACCATGACGTTTTAAGTAACAAGAACATTTCCCAGGACATAGACATACAGTGGGAAGAACAAGTATTTGATACACTGCCGATTTTGCAGGTTTTCCTACTTACAAAGCATGTAGAGGTCTGTAATTTCTATCATGGGTACACTTCAACTATGAGAGACGGAATCTAAAACAAAAATCCAGAAAATCACATTGTATGATTTTAAGTAATTCATTTGCATTTTATTGCATGACATAAGTATTTGATACATCAGAAAAGCAGAACTTAATATTTGGTACAGAAACCTTAGTTTGCAATTACAGAGATCATACGTTTCCTGTAGTTCTTGACCAGGTTTGCACACACTGCAGCAGGGATTTTGGCCCACTCCTCCATACAGACCTTCTCCAGATCCTTCAGGTTCGGGGCTGTCGCTGGGCAATACGGACTTTCAGCTCCCTCCAAAGATATTCTATTGGGTTCAGGTCTGGAGACTGGCTAGGCCACTCCAAGACCTTGAGATGCTTCTTACAGAGCCACTCCTTAGTTGCCCTGGCTGTGTTGTTTCGGGTCGTTGTCTTGCTGGAAGACCCAGCCACGACCCATCTTCAATGCTCTTACTGAGGGAAGGAGGTTGTTGGCCAAGATCTCGCGATACATGGCCCCATCCATCCTCCCCTCAATACGGTGCAGTCATCCTTTACCCTTTGCAGAAAAGCATCCCCAAAGAATGATGTTTCCACCTCCATGCTTCACGGTTGGGATGGTGTTCTTGGGGTTGACTCATCCTTCTTCTTCCTCCAAACACGGCGAGTGGAGTTTAGACCAAAAAGCTCTATTTTTGTCTCATCAGACCACATGACCTTCTCCCATTCCTCCTCTGGATCATCCAATGGTCATTGGCAAACTTCAGACGGGCCTGGACATGCGCTGGCTTGAGCAGGTGGACCTTGCGTGCGCTGCAGGATTTTAATCCATGACGGTGTAGTGTGTTACTAATGGTTTTCTTTGAGACTGTGGTCCCAGCTCTCTCCAGGTCATTGACCAGGTCCTGCCGTGTAGTTCTGGGCTGATAACTCACCTTCCTCATGATCATTGATGCCCCACGAGGTGAGATCTTGCATGGAGCCCCAGACCGAGGGTGATTGACCGTCATCTTGAACTTCTTCCATTTTCTAATAATTGCGCCAACATTGTTTGCCTTCTCACCAAGCTTGTTTTCTATTTGCTGTAGCCCATCCCAGCCTTGTGCAGGTCTACAATTTTATCCCTGATGTCCTTCACAGCTCTCTGGTCTTTGCCATTGTGGAGAGGTTGAGTCTGTTTGATTGAGTGTGTGGACAGGTGTCTTTTATACAGGTAACGAGTTCAAACAGGTGCAGTTAATACAGGTAATGAGTGGAGAACAGGAGGGCTTCTTAAAGAAAAACTAACAGGTCTGTGAGAGCCGGAATTCTTACTGGTTGGTAGGTGATCAAATACTTACGTCATGCAATAAAATGCAAATTAATTACTTAAAAATCATACAATGTGATTTTCTGGATTTTTGTTTTAGATTCCGTCTCTCACAGTTGAAGTGTACCTATGATAAAAATTACAGACCTCTACATGCTTTGTAAGTAGGAAAACCTGCAAAATCGGCAGTGTATCAAATACTTGTTCTCCCCACTGTATATGATATATTTGCAGAAAATTGCAGATATTCTTGTTGATATAACTGCACTGTCCAATTTAAAGTAGCTAATACTGTGAAATAATACCATGCTATTGTTTGAGGAGAGTGCACAGTTATGTACTTGAAACTATATCAATAAACCAATTAGGCACATTTGGGCAGACTTGATACAACATTTTGAACAGTTATGCAATGGTTCATTGGATCAGTCTAAAACTGTGCACATACACTGCATACACTAACATACACTAAATTGCACCTAAACTGCAATACTACATTGTGGCCCGTCTGTTGCATTTCAAAGAATGATGAAAAAACAAAACAAAAAACAAACATTGTTTTTTCTTTGTATTATCTTTTACCAGAACTAATGTGTTATATTCTCCAACATTAATTTCACATTTCCACAAACTGCAAAGTGTTTCCTTTCAAGTGGTATCAAGAATATGCATATCCTTGCTTCATGTCCTGAGCTACAGGCAGTTAGATTTGGGTATGTCATTTTAGGCGAAAATTTAAAAAAAGGGTCCGATCCTATTTAGAAGTTATTGGGCTACTTTAAGTTGTGATACAAACCTTTTCAAAACATATAGGCCTATGGGCTAGGCTACACCAGCTGTGGGGCTATGATTTAAAAAATTGGCAAAAAAATGGAATGCATTTTTTTGCCTTATACTGGGCATTCACAAGTGATAATACAATACCATTGAAATGTTTGGGGTCACTTAGAAATGTATTTAATTTTTAAAGAAAAGCACATTTTATGTCCATTAAAATAACATCAAATTGATCAGAAATACAGTGTAGACATTGTTAATGTTGTAAATGACTTTTGTAGCTGGAAAAGGCAGATTTTTATTGGAATATCTACATAGGCGTACAGAGGCTCATTATCAGCAACCATCCCTCCTGTGTTCCAATGGCACGTTGTGTTAGCTAAATCAGCCCCTTCCAGCTACAATAGTCATTTACAACATTAACAATGTCTTACTCTATATTTCTGTTCAATTTTATGTTATTTTAATGGACAATAAATATGTGCTTTTCTTTCAAAAACAAGAAAACTTCTAATCGACGCCAAACTTTTGAATGGTAGTGTATATAATTCACAAGTGATAGACTAATACTGTCACCCATCAGACATTGATTTAATCTGGTCTTTAAATACAGTGCATTCGGAAAGAATTCAGACCCCTTGACTTTTTTCACATTTTGTTATGTATAGCCTTATTCTAAAATGGATTAAAAACAATGTTTTTCCCTCATCCATCTACACATAGTACCCCATAACAATAAAGCAAAAACAGGTTGTTAGAAAAACAACTGAAATATCCCATTTACATAAGCATCCAGACCCTTTACGCTGTACTTTGTTGAAGCACCTTGGCAGCGATTACAGCCTCGAGTCTTCTTGGGTATGACGCTACAAGCTTGGCATACCTGTATTTGGGGACTTTCTCCCATTCTTCTCTGTAGATCCTCTCAAGCTAGGTCAGGTTGGATGGGGAGCGTCACTGCACAGCTATTGTCAGGTCTCTCCAGAAATGTTTGATTGGGTTAAATTCAAGGCTCTGGCTGGGCTCTCAAGGACATTGAGACTTGTCCCGAAGCCACTCCTGTGTTGTCTTGGCTGTGTGTTTGGGGTCATTGTCCTGTTGGAAGGTGAACCTTCACCCCAATCTGAGGATCTCTCTCTTTTTCCAAAAAGCTACCGCTAAACTTTGTTCAAACAAGTCAAACATTGTTTCTATTTAATCCTCAGGTATCGTAAAATGTAAATAAACTATAATATCTAATACGGAAAGACGTATGTTCAATAGAAAAGTAAAATCAGTTAGCGCGGGTCCTCTTCCTCGCGTGTCAACAGACTGATATTGTAACGGGACTCTTTGTACAAAAACTCARAATTCTTGCGTTTTTGAAGAAACAAGCCTGAAACAATGAACAAAGACAGTTGCCATCTAGTGGAAGCCATAGGAATTGCAATCTGGGAGCTGGAATTACATAGAACCCATAGCTTTCCATTATAAGAGCCTGGGAACTAAAAAAAAAAAATCTGTTTTTTTTATTTTAATTTTCGCCTGCCATATCAATTGTGTTATAGTCTCATACATTATTTTAACATTTCTACAAACTTCAAAATGTTTTCTATCGAATGTTACCAATTATATGCATATCCTGGCTTCTGGGCCTGAGTAACAGGCAGTTTACTTTGGGAACGTCAGTCAGGCGGAGATGGAGAAAAATAGACCCTATCCCTATTCATTTGGGATCTATCACACCCCACAACTATCCCCAACCTATGTTCGGAATATWMWTTTTTTAGACAGAATAGGTCMATTTTTGTACTATGGGGGATAATGGATTGACTTAGGCTAGTGCTTTTGCTGTTTGTTAGGCMTACTCATCTTGTTGGCTGACAAAAAGTAAATGTGGACAGTTCTTCCAATATCTTCAATATGCAAATATTTCACCTGTATTTAAYCAGGTAGGCAAGTTGAGAACAAGTTCTCATTTACAATTGCGACCTGGCCAAGATAATGCAAAGCAGTTCGACACATACAACAACACAGAGTTACACATGGAGTAAAACAAACATACAGTCAATAATACAGTAGAAAATAAGTCTATATACAATGTGAGAAAATGAGGTGAGATAAGGGAGGTAAAGGCAAAAAAAGGCCACGGTGGCGAAGTAAATACAATATAGCAAGTAAAACACTGGAATGGTAGATTTGCAGTGGAAGAATGTGCAAAGTAGTAATAGTAATAATTGGGTGCTAAGGAGCAAAATAAATAAATACAGTAGGGGAAGAGGTAGTTGTTTGAGCTAAATTATAGATGGGCTATGTACAGGTGCTAAAAGCGTAATAGTCTCCCGCTAGTGAGGGAGATAAGTGTTTCCAGTTTCAGAGATTTTTGGAATTGGGTAAGGATGCGTGCAGTTGCGTCCCTGATATGTGACCCGATACAGGAAACTTGGCGTATGTCGCAAGTCATGACTTCACAGGACAGCTGTTTGAATGAAAAACATAATTTCTTAATCAAAATGCGGTTTTTGGCAGAAATAATTGGCCCAGCGTCGCATAATTGGCCCAGCGTCGTCCGGGTTAGGGAGGTTTTGGCCGGCAGGGATATACTTGTCTCATCGCGCACTAGCGACTCCTGTGGCGGGCCGAGCGCAGTGCGCGCTGACCATGTTGCTAGGCATACGGTGTTTCCTCCGACACATTGGTGCGGGTGGCTTCCGGGTTGGATGCGCGCTGTGTTAAGAAGCCGTGTGGATCGGTTGGGTTGTGTTTCGGAGGACGCATGGCTCTCGACCTTCACCTCTCCCGAGTCCGTACGGGAGTTGTAGTGATGAGACAAGACAGTAACTACTAACAATTGGATACCACGAAATTGGGGAGAAAAAGGTTGTATTAAAAAAAAGGAAAAAAAAGAAATGCTGTCTCGAAAATATGAGCTTTCATGTGCCTTAATATCAAACTTGTATGCCATCTGTATATACGAATACAATTGTAAAATTACGAGACTAGTTGGTTTAGCTACAGAAAAAGTAGCAACCTTCCAGCTAGCCATGATTGGCTGAGATAATGAGTGGGCTGGATATGCCGAGAGATGAGTTTGGATTGGTCTACCATATAGCGCGCGTCTGTCTATTGGAGCTGGTCAGTATGTTCAGGTAATCATGTCGAATGCTGCTATTTAAAAAAAGTTATCGCGTAGTAAAACTGCATAAACCTAATGTCAAGGTAAAGTGTACGGTTAGCTAGCTAACGTTAGCTGGCTGGCTGGCTCGCTAGCTAACGTTATGTGTATGCTTTCCACTTTCTGGAGGACCGAGTTTTTGCAATCAGTGGAATTCGAGTATGACAGCTAAGGAGATTGAGGAAACACTAGTCTGGATTTCATCATTATACTAAGGGCAACCATGCATGGCATTAGACAGGAGACGTGTCCAACCATGATGTATACTGGTAAGATTTTCAGATATTACACGTTTCAAATTTTATCAGAAAGTGGTTTAATTTCAATTGTAATGTTAGCTAGCTAGTTAGCTGGCTGGGTCACTWGCTAACGTTACGTGTATGATCTTATTCTTCATATTGCAGACACATTTGCTTGACTAGTTATAGCCATAGAACCTGGTTGGTTAGCTACCTGCAGATTCATGCAGGGTAGTAACGTCATGAGTTGTGATTATGGTCCATTGTTTAGCTTAGCTAGCTAGCTACATTCCTTAACTTCTCTGATCTACGGATACCGAATACGGGTTCACTTTCCTAAACAACCGCTGAATTGCAGGGCGCCAAATTCAAAAATATTCCAAAAAATATTTATAATCATGCAATCACAAGTGAAATATACCAAAACACAGCTTAGCTTGTGTTTATCAGCTAAGGGAAAGGGCTTATCAGATTTTGAAAATATATTTTACAGCGAAAGAAATCCAAGCTTTTGTGAGTGTAGCTTTCAATGCTACATCAGCTAACCCCAAATTAGCATGGTCACGAAAGTGTGAAAAGCAATAAAATTAATCGCTTACCTTAGATAATCTTCAGACGGTTCTACTCACGAGACTCCCAGTTACACARCAAATGTTMTTTTTGTTCGATAAATATTACTTTTATCACAAAACACCGCCATTTGGTTTAAGCAATATTTTGAGAAAACAAAAGCCGTGTTCCGTTCGACAAATCCCCAAAAGTATCCGAAATGGTCGTAGAAACATTCCAAATGTTTTTTATATTCAAACCTCAGGGTTCTTTAACAAACATAATCGATAATATTTCAACCGGAGCATAACCTATTCATTAAGAGACAAAAGGAAAATATTCAGAGTACACCTGACTACTTCTGAAAAATCTCGTTCATTTTTCAAAATAAAAGCCTGAAAATATGTCTAAAGCCTGGTCACAGCCTGAGGAAACCATTGGAAAAATAATATGGTTGATACCCCTTTAAATGGAGGTTAGAGGGGAAAGGAAACAAAGATGATTTTTTTTTTAATATCACTTCTGGGTAAATGTTTCTCAGGATTTCGCTTGCAGAATAAATATAATTTTTCTCACAGACAATATTTGGACAGTTTTGGAATTTTTGGAGTGTTTTCTATCCTAATCTGTAAATTATTTGCATATTCTACGATCTGGGCCAGAGAAAATGTCCGTTTACGTTGGGTATGTTATTTGAAAAAAAAAAAAATCTGACCCCTAGCGCTAAGAGGTGGGTGGAGATAAGGTTTAAGAGGATGTGAACAATGCTGAATGGGTGTTGACAAAGAAGGCCTATTCAATAGTAGTACCAAAACATTGAAAGACGGTTTTCTCAAAAGTGAGTTTAAAAGTTGATCAACTGTCAAAGCAGAATTAGTTTCCCATTGTTTCCTCAAATGTTGTGTATGATATAACATTTTCTAGCACTGAGTCTCTACTTTTATCCAATGTAAAAAACAGAAATTCAAATGTTGCTACATGAGCCCTAATCCAGGTGGTGAGTCACATATATCTGTCTTCACTTGTAGCCTGTGAGAATGACCTGATCACGTGACGGAGAGCCATGTGAGTGAGAGGTSCTTCGGAGCACACAGCATGCAGGGAGAAGGGAATTCTAATTATTATATTCAGCCCAAGGGCACTAGGGCCACTGGCCACAAAAGGCATGGATCGTTTATGGGGCATTACGGTCATACAAAGGGGATGCMGCCTGGAAATTTGAGGCATTATCAAGTGCTTGTCAAATTGAATGAGAGAATGATGAAGTGTGTACAGCCTGTACAAAATATTACACATTTCWAATTTTCACAGAAAGTGGTTTCATTTCAAGTGTAATGTTAGCTAGATAACGTTAGCTGGCTGGTTCGCTAGTTAAGATTATGTGTATGATCCTATTCTTCGTATCTCAGACACATTTGCTTGACTAGTTATAGCCATAGAACCTGATGGTTAGCTACCTGCAGATTCATGCAGGGYTGTAAAGTCATGAGTTGTGATTTTGGTCCATTGTTTAGCTAGCTAGCTACATGTCTTAACAGAAGACTCCACTCTAATTTTGACAAAGTATTTTCATTTCAAGTTAAAGTGTACTGTTATCTAGCTAACGTTAGCTGGCTGGATCGCTAACTAAAGTTACGTCATGCGTTGGGATTCATTGTTAACCTAGCTAGCTATCTAGTTACATTTCTTAACAAAAGACTCTCATTTTAGTGTGCCAGAGCGCAGAATAACTGATGAATCTTTGAACACTCAACACCCATTGAATATGTACGGTGTCAGAGTGTGCTATTCTGTTCTTCTGAAATAGACTACATTTTCTTCATATCATGTTTCTTTGGACCTGTCTAGAAATAAATAATGGATTTATTGTGACGGTGTAGGCTATATTATATGAATTTATTATACTTTTTTAAATGATTTTACTTTTATCTTAGTGTATATTGTTGTGTATTGTTAGATACACTACATGACCAAAAGTATATGGACACCTGCTCGTCGAACGTCTCATTCCAAAATCATGGCCATTAATATGGAGTTGGTCCCCCTTTTGYTGCCCTAACAGCCTCCACTCTTCTGGGAAGGCTTTCCACTAGATGTTGGAACATTGCTGCTGGGACTTGCTGCTATTCAGCCACAAGAGCATTAGTGRGGTAAGGCACGGATTTTGGGCGATTAGGCCTGGCTCGCAGTTGGGATTCCAATTCATCCCAAAGGTGTTGGATGGACTTGAGGTCAGGGCTCTGTGCAGGACAGTCAAGTTCTTCCACACCATCTCAACAAAATACTTCTGTATGGACCTCGTTTTGTGTACTGGGGCATTGTCATGCTGAAACAGAAAAGTGCCTTCCCCTGACATTTTAGCTTTTCAATTTTAATTCATTGTAAAAATAAAAAAAAATGGGGGAAAAACATAATTCCACTTTGACATTAGAGGGTATTGTCTAGGCCGGGACCATTAAAAAAGAAGAAAAAAAAAGAAAATCAATTTTAAATTAAGGCTGTCACACAACAAAATGTGGAGAAAAAGTAAAGGGGTGGGAATACTTCCTGAAAGCACTGTACATGGAGCTTACTTGGAAACCGGGTCCCCATAATTTCCCACTCTCCCTTGCCAAATAGCTTGAAGCCACAGGGCTCTTCTCGCAGGATCTATTCTGTAAATGGGAGCAATTTTGACCTGGTTACATGTACCTTGAACAACACAGTAGCTTTCAAGGGGTACACTGTATTATGTGGTTATGTTGTAGTACTACACTCCTCCAGCAGAGGAGGCATTGACTGAACAGATTAAGTTGTACACAGTCTATATTGGAATCCCAAATGTGGTCCTGAGGGAATATGTGACATTCTTTTATCACGTTGTCATCATGCTGACCAAGGGTTTGTTGATGAGAACCATTATTTACATTTACATTTAAGTCATTTAGCAGACGCTCTTATCCAGAGCGACTTACAAATTGGTGCATTCACCTTATGATATCCAGTGGAACAACCACTTACAATAGTGCATCTAACTCTTTTAAGGGGGGGGGGGTTAGAAGGATTACTTATTCCTATCCTAGGTATTCCTTAAAGAGGTGGGGTTTCAGGTGTCTCCGAAGTGGTGATTGACTCCGCTGACCTGGCGTCGTGAGGGAGTTTGTTCCACCATTGGGTGCCAGAGCAGCGAACAGTTTTGACTGGCTGAGCGGGAACTGTACTTCCAGAGGTAGGGAGGCGAGCAGGCCAGAGGTGGATGAACGCAGTGCCCTTGTTTGGGTGTAGGGCCTGATCAGAGCCTGAAGGTACGGAGGTGCCGTTCCCCTCACAGCTCCGTAGGCAAGCACCATGGTCTTGTAATTATAATGAACATTTGCTTTAGACATGTCATTTAAGCATGGCCTATCCCCCATAAAATAGGTTTTAATGTCAATCAGCAGTTATACCTAAGATTATCTATTATATTGACAAGATGATAGAGTGACCGCCCTAACAATGGAAATACATGTCTTCAAAGCAGGCAGGAGGAGACGAGATCATGTGGCAACATTCTAGCCAAGGAGGGCAGATACGCATGGGAAAAACAGGCATAAAGTATTTTTTTCAAAGTTGCCGAAAAGCCACGTGCGTCCACTTATATCAATGCATTTGAAACA
Source organism: Salvelinus sp. IW2-2015 (assembly GCF_002910315.2). Classification (NCBI taxonomy): domain Eukaryota; kingdom Metazoa; phylum Chordata; class Actinopteri; order Salmoniformes; family Salmonidae; genus Salvelinus; species Salvelinus sp. IW2-2015. The sequence continues at coordinate 924,060 of NC_036839.1, forward strand.
ACCTAACCATTACAAAACGTGTATTCCATCAAATAAGCCTCACATAGGAAATTAGCGATACCATTTTTTAATGACCAAATTCGACACTCTCTCAATCGCCTCCATACAAAAAATTCCTCACTTTGTGGTCTATTTTTGTGGACAGATTTTGGGATGAGTAAACACTTGTTTTGCCTCTTCCTTTCTGTTAATACGTCAACTGGTTCATATTTGACTGGTTAATAGAACAAGGAAAATGCAACATGTTTTTGACAGTTTGACTTTGAAGAAGTCAGCAAGAACAACCACAAAAGAGAGGTTTCCTGTGCAAATGTTGCAACCTTATCTTTGCCGCCTGTGCCTTCACCAAACTCTATCAAAACTGTTGTCATGCCTGCAGCACGGAGGCCAAAAAGATAAATATGAAGACATGCCAAATTCATACTCCATACCGAGTTTCCTACTTTCATTCCAATAGATGTTAAAGGCAGAAAATCAATGATTTGTTTTACTGTGGGTGTTTTTAAAGTTTATAATAAGGTGCTCACTGGATAAAGGGATTAAAACAACGGGATACAACATTTGTTTACTGTACTCAACTTACTGTTGCTGATTCAGAAAAGGAATGCACTCTTGCCAGAATGATAAGTTAGGCTCTTAACTCAGTCAACACTGATAAAACAACCACACTGCAGGCTAACTCAGAATGTTTACGACGTATTTTAAGGTGTGGTTTCTCATCAATATGCAATTGTGTGTGACAGGAGCTGCTTGCAGGGCGTGTTAGTTTTATATGAGCAGTCATCTCAGTTCAATTCTAATGTATGTATTCTGGTCTACAAATGCTAATCACAAACAGTTTTTTTATACGTACAAGCAGCTGCAACAGATTTCAACAGCTGTCTCTTATACACATCTAGATGTGTATAAGAGAACAGTATATACATATACATATGAGATGAGTAATGTAGGGTATGTAAACATTATATTAAGTGGCATTGTTTAAAGTGGCTGGTGATACATTTTTACATACATTTCCATCAATTCCCATTATTAAAGTGGCTGTTAGTGGTGGCTGTTTAACAGTCTGATGGCCTTGAGATAGAAGCTGTTTTTCAGTCTCTCGGTCCCTGCTTTGATGCACCTGTACTGACCTCGCCTTCTGGATGATAGCAGGGTGAACAGGCAGTGGCTCAGGTGGTTGTTGTACTTGATGATCTTTATGGCCTTCCTGTGACATCGGGTGTTGTAGGTGTCCTGGAGGGCAGGTAGTTTGYCGCTAACTTTATCGCTAAAGGTCGAGGTGATCAGCAGTGACTGAGCAGCATTCAGTTCTCTTCCTGTCAGGCCTAGAATAGATTGCTATGGCCACCAAATATGAAAATAGATACATTTTGATCAATTAATGTTCAAATCAGTTTGACCAACTCCTTATTAAAGCCCTACAATTGTCTTGTAATTGATATTTTCTAACTGATCCTTCCTTCAGACTCAGCCAACGTGGTCTATGAATAGCCAATTGTCTCTTGCCTGGTGTGTGTGTGTGTGTGTGTGTGTGTGTGTGTGTGTGTGTACGTGTGAGTGCTTGGGTGTGATTGCAGGGTGTCTGTCAGCGCGGGGAGTGACCTGTGCGTCTTAGCACCAGTGAGTCAGACACTCAAGGCCAGGGCAAGAGGAAGTTACCCACTTCCCCTGCAACAAAGACACTACCCCCCACTCTCCCCAAGGACAATTAAAGTTGGTTTGTCTGTGTGTGGAAAAGAGAAATTGACAAAAAGAGAAAATAGTATTGACAACATTTGGWTTTGTAATTGTGAGATTATTGTTCTTTCATACTGTAAGCTCCACTCTCATACACATGTCTTTATATGTGTAAATGAATGAACAAATAAACAAATGCATGAACAGTGTTCAAGATTTACGGTCAGGGATGATCCTATTGRATTTGACCACACCTGACCTTTCTGCCAAATAATATATGCAACAGTCTTTGCTATTGGCATGCATGTTGAGAATGTCCAGACCTGGTTTGTAAAAGTATTTGTTTTCCTCCAAATACCTTGAGCGTTTAACTGAGCCTGCCTGAGGTGCAGAGTGCAGAATTTGTATTATTTTTTAAATTAACCTTTATTTAACTAGGCAAGTCAGTTAAGAACAAATTATTTTTTACAATGACGGCGTACCGAAAGGCAAAAGGCCTCCTACGGGGACTGGATAAAAAATAATAGTAATACTATAGGACAAAACGCACATCACGACAAGAGAGACAACACAACACTACATAAAGAGAGACCTAAGACAACAACATAGCATGGCAGCAACACATAACACAGCATGGTAGCAACAGAACATGACAACAACATGGTAGCAACACAACATGGTAGCAGCACAAAACATGGTACAAACATTATTGGGCACAGACAACAGCACAAAGGGCAAGAAGGTAGAAACAACAATACATCACACAAAGCATCCACAACTGTCAGTAAGAGTGTCCATGATTGAGTCTTTGAATGTAGAGATTGAGATAAAACTGTCCAGTTTGAGTGTTTGTTGCAGCTCGTTCCAGTCGCTAGCTGCAGCGAACTGAAAAGACGAGCAAACCAGGGATGTGTGTGGTTTGGGGACATTTAAAAGAATGTGACTGTCAGAACGGGTGTTCTCAGATAGGGGGGAGTGAGGGCTAAGAAGGTTTTATAAATAAGCATTAACCAGGGAGAAACTTTGTTGCGGGGCAGGGGGGAAAGAGGGAGGAGCACCGGAGCCTGTCGCATTAGATGGGGTGGGAGATGAGGAAATGTTGGACGGGCAAAGAGGCATGGCTGAGTCATATAGGAATCCTGACTTAATGAAGTGGTGATTAAAGAGCTCAGCCATGAGCTCAGCTTCTTGTCAGTAACAACCACATCATCAACATTAGGGGACATGGGCAGCTGTGAGGAGGAGGGTTTATTCTCCAGGTCTTTAACCATTTTCCAGAACTTCTTGAGATTAGACCCACAGAGAGAGAACTGCTCCTTAAAGTAATTAACTTTGGCCTTCCGGATAGCCTGAGTGCACTTATTTCTCATTTGCCTGAACGAGAGCCAGTCAGCCCGAGTATGCGTGTGCCGAGCCTTTCGCCAAATGCACTTCTTGAGGTGGAGTAACTCTGCAAGATCACGGTCGAACCAGGGTCTGAACCTGTTTTGAATTCTCATTTTCTTAATGGGGGCATGTTGGTTAACAATAACACTGAAAATKTCAAAAAAAGAAGGTCCAAGCGTCTTCAACAGAGGTGGTCAAGCTGATTTAATCCCCATTTACAGAGGCCAGGTCATGAAGGAACGTTTGCTCATTTAAGTTTTTAAGCAAGCGTCTATGACAAAGTATTTGAAGTATTTGAAAGAGTATATAAAGTATATGAAGTATTTCAAAGAAAAATCAAATGCAGATCTTAGTATTTGAAAAGGARACAAATACTATTTGAACCCAAGCCTGATGTTTATATTGTTTTCCGATAACAGTGATGACACTACATTCATTGTTGCATGATGATGACTGATGATGTAACAGGAAATATGTCGGTAGGTGTTTTGCACGACAAATTATTATTGCTTAGTGATCCACACAGCACCCATGTGCCAGAGCATTASTGGTTATGAATGCTATAGATAATGACGGGGGAAATGAAAACACTGATCTTAAGAGTTTTTTTTGTATGTTGAAGACAATGTTCACAAGTGGTTTAATGGTGTGATATCGGCATGAGTGATTCAAAGGTGCGAAAACCTTTGAAGAGATCCTGCTATGGAAAACACCAGTCACACTTTTATGTTGATAAACTTTTAGAATTGAATGATCACAATAGATCGCATACTGTAGATATCACTATGTCGTTGGTCTTAAAGAGTTCGTATATTTGGTCTTGATATTTTCCTTTTGTATTTTATATGCTTTTATTGATAGGATAGAGGACAAGAAAGACAGGAGGAGAGTGTGTCAAACAGGCCATGGGCGGGCACAACTCTACACGGACGCTGCACTAGCATTTACATTCAACCACCCAGGCCACATTGTCTTGCTATTCTATAACATTAAGCTACTCGACTTGGTGAAAATTGACCTGATAAGCTGTGTATTTGACTTGAAGACATGAATGACATAAGCACGRTGCGATTCAGTGGGCATATAGTGGAAAGTACCGAGAATGGGCATCCCCTTGAGAGCCACAGATGACTTCAGCGAAAGTTGAAGAGCAAAACAATCTTACCATTTTTCCCTTCAAAAGAAACGTTGATATTTGAAGTGTGAGTGGAGCCTTTACAAGTGGCTTCTTCTCTGGTCGTCACTCACAGATCAAAACATCAGGTGGCGGAGAAAAACTGAAATAGGGCAAAGTGGAACCGCGTCAGCTCTAGACTCTTTGGTGAGGCCAGATGGTACCCACGAATGCAGAATGTTCTGAAGATATCAGATATTAGGTCTATTTGACAAAAAGTGTATAGCTGATATTAATTGTACTGCATTAGAAAGGTGACAGCTAGAGTGGTGTTTGTTAGACAATGAGTTTGTTAGACCGAAAATCAGCCTTCTCACAAAATCGTCTGTACCATCTGAACGATAAGATGAGGCTCTCACAAACACGATGGTGTTCTCTGTTTTGCTCTACGACCCCCACAAGTGTCTTGGGAGTCGTCTGAATTCGGTAAAGCCGATCAGCCAACTTCTGTCTGTAGCATCCAAACAATTTCCTACTAATACCATGACTGTTAATTGCTCACTTGAATATATGCAGTTTAAGGAACAAAATTCATGAAATATGCTGTCTAGTGCAATCAAACAATATTCATGTATTGGCAATATCAGAGACTCACTTGGACTCTTCTTTTGAGGATGCTGAGATCTCTATACATGGATATCATTTGTTCAGGAGGGACAGACATAGATATGGGGGTGGAGTTGCAGTTTACATCCAGAATCATATTCCAGCAAAACAACGTCAGGACTTAATGTTGAATGGATTAGAGGTGCTATGGGTACAGGTGCATTTACCACATTTGAAACCTATGCTGGTTGGTTGCTGCTATAGGCCACCTAGTGTTGATGTGAAATATCTTGATGTCATTTGTGAAATGTTGGATAAGGTATCTGATGAAAATATGGAAATATAATTTTGGGGAGATATGAATATCGATTTTTTGAGTACGAACTGTCCAAAGAGAAAGAAAGTTATTTCTGTTGCCAATGTATGTAACCTAACTCAAGTTATGACATTACCAACCAGAACGTTCACTAATAGGTCTGGTATTACATCATCAACTTGTATCGATCACATTTTTACTAACATGGCTGAACATTGTTCTAAAGCTGTATCAGTGGCACTAGGTTACAGTRAAAATAACTTGGTTGCACTCACTAGGAAAACTAAAATACCAAAGGCTGGCCCTAAAATAATCTACCGCAGGTCCTACAGAGGGTTCAATCAGGATTCATTTGTGGATGAGATTAAGAATGTGCAATGGTTAGAAGTGTGTAGTAAGGATGATCCTGAAATGTCACTAAGTTTGTTTATGAAATAATTTATGAGTATGGCTGACTAGCACGCCCCTTTAAGAAAATGCACTATGAGGTCAAATGGTGCCCCATGGATTGATGATGAGCTGAGAAATGAATGATTCAAYGTTATGATGCCAAAAAAGTAGCAGATAAATCTGGTACTTTGTTTGATAAGCAAAGTTATTGTAAATGAAGACATCTTGTGACCAAGCTAAACAAAGGAAAGCAGAGGTGATTCTATCAGCACAAAATTGATGAAGTAAAGGGTGATGGGAAAAGCTGTGGAGAACGTTGAACACTATTATGAGTAGGAATTCAAATATGTCTGCCTCTTTTGTAGAATCAGAGGGTATATCTATTACAAAACCACATGACATCACAAACTACTTTAATTAATATTTTACAGGCAAAGTGGACAAGTTGAGGAATGCTATGATTCCAACTGATGGCTCCATGTCATATAACCTTATAAAAGATTGTATCATGAAGGAGAGGCAATGCAGGTTTAAATGTCATCAAGTAGAAAGGGAAGAGGTAGAAAGGATGATGTTGTCTCTTTCAAATGACAAGTCGCCTGGTACAGATAATCTTGACGCCAAATTGCTTAGAGTTACAGCTAACCAAATATCTACTCCAATCTCTAATATTTTGAATAAGTGTGTAACGGCTGTCGTCGGTGGAAGAAGGTGAGGACCAAGGTGCATAGTGGTAAGTGTTCATGATGTTTAATAATCATCAAAACAGAATACTGAATAACAAAATAACAAAGAAACAACCGAAAACAKTTCTGTCTGGTGCAGACACACAAAGACTGAAAATAACCACCCACAAAACCCAACAGAAAACAGGCTACCTAAATATGGTTCCCAATCAGGGACAACRATTGACAGCTGCCTCTGATTGAGAACCATATCAGGCCAAACACAGAAATARAAAAWCATAGAAAAACGAACGTAGACAACCCACCCAACTCACGCCCTGACCATACTAAAACAGAAGACAAAACAAAGGAACTAAGGTCAGAAYGTGACAAAGTGCTTGATGGGGTGTGCCCAGAAGTCTGGAAAGAGTCAAAGGTTATTCCACTACGTAAGGATAAAAAATCTGGGTTCAATGGTCCTAATAGTCATCCTATAAACTTGCTGCCTGTRTTAAGTAAATTATTGGAAAGAATTATWTCTGTACAAATCAAGGATTATATCTCAYGTAATGGTCTGATAAAGGGTTTCTAGCATGCATACAAAGAAGGTCATTCTACGAGTACGGCCTTAGCACAAATGACAGATGATTGGTTAAAGAGTATGGATGACAGGAAGTTAGTTGGTGCAGTGTTGCTGGATTTCAGTGCTGCTTTTGATGTAATTGATCATGAACTGTTACTAGGAAAAATGAAACATTATTGTTTTAAGGGTGCATTCTTTAATGGTAGCTTTTCAAATAGTAAAGATATACACTGTGGTGTTCCTCAAGGAAGCTGCTTAGGCCCACTGCTCTACTCTATCTTTACTAATGATTTACCTTCAGTAATGAACAAAGCAAGAGTGGTTATGTATGCTGATGACTCTACAATGTATAGTGCAGCATTAGCATGTAATGAGCTAACAGATGTACTGAGCAGTGAACTAAGAATGGGGTCTGAGTGGGTTGACGTGAACAAATTGGTGTTGAACATTTCTAAAACTAAATGTATTGTATTTGGTTCAAGATATATGCTTGCTGATGATCCCCAATTGAATATGTCGATGAACCAAATACATGTAGAGCAAGGGGGAAAAAAACTACCAAGGCGTCATGTTGGACTTTATCATGGTCAGAACACATAGATACTATTGTAATTAAGATGGGTAAGGGAATTGCTGTTACAAAAAAAAGGTTCAGAGTATGTAACATCTAGCACTCTGAATTAGGTGATTCAATCCCTGGTCCTATCACACTTAGAGTACTGCCCAGTTATATGGTCATCTGCAGCAAAGAAAGATATATAAAAAGCTCCAAATGGCTCAAAACAGGGCTGCCAGATTCTCTTCATTGCTCTAACCGAATGAATATTATTAAAATGCATCAGAATCTCTCATGGCTTCACGTTAAAAACAAATTACTATCTTGTCTTCTGATTTTCTTTAGGAATGTTATATTTAAAAAAAATATATATATATTTTTCAGTCCAATTAGTACATCATACTAGCAACACGCATAACCACCAAACCAGACAGGCAAATTCAGCAGCTAAAACAACTCAAGACAAGGACAAATCACCTTAAATCTACAGTTTTATATAGAGCTATAGTTGAATGGAACTTTTACCAGCCATATTTCTCAGGCAAAAAGTAAATCCACCTTCAAATAAAAATAAAAAGAAACATCTAATGTGATAGACCATATGACTGGACAGCAAATAGAAAGTACAACTGAATGTTAAATGTGTTCCTGTCAGGTATTTTAATTATCTGTATTGTCTACTTGTTGAATGTTTGTGAAGTCTTGATCATGGTTGTTTCTAATGTCTTGTTAATTGGTGTTGGACCGCAGGAAGATTAGCTAGCGTTATGCCGTTAGCTAATGGGGATCCTAATAAAATGACAAAATTACCCCTCTGTGGAAAGGTGAAACTTCCACAAGTGTTGATTTGCTCTAGGCCTCACGAAACTTTCTGAAGGTCACTCAGTACCAGTTGAAAAAATTATGGAAGTAAATATGGAGACTGTTTAGTAACAAAAAAAATATGCGTTTAATACATGTAAAAAATTTAAATGTTTCCTGATCTCAAGGGTCAAAACAGCAAAATTATCCTTGATATGACCTTCTTAAAACAATTCCATTTACAGTTGAAGTCGAAAGTTAACATCACCTTAGCCAAATACATTTAAACAAAGTTTTTCACAATCCCTGACATTTAATCCCTGTAAAAATTCCCTGTCTCAGGTCAGTTAGGATCACCACTTTATTTTAGAATGTGAAATGTCAGAATAATAGTAGAGAGAAGGATTTATTTCAGCTTTTATTTCTTTCATCACATTCCCAGTGGGTCAGAAGTTTACATACACTCAATAGTATTTGGTAGCGTTGCCTTTAAATTGTTTAACATGGGTCAAAGTTTTGTACCTTCCACAAGCTTCCCACAATAAATTGGATGAATTTTGGCCTGTTCTCCTGACAGAGGTGTAACTGAGTCAGGTTTGTAGGCCTCCTTGCTCGCACACGCCTTTTCAGTTCCGCCCACACATTTTCTATGGGATTGAGGTCAGGGCTTTGTGATGGCCACTCCAATACCTGACTTTGTTGTCCTTTAGCCATTTGCCACAACTTTGGAAGTACGCTTGGGGTCATTGTCCATTTGGAAGACAAGCTTTAACTTCTGACTGATGTCTTGAGATGTTGCTTCAATATATCCACATAATTTTCCTCCTCGTGATGCTATCTATTTTGTGAAGTACACCAGTCCCTCCTGCAGCAAAGCACCCCCACAACACGATGCTGCCACCCCTGTGCTTCACCGGTTGGGATGGCGTTCTTCGGCTTACAAGCCTCCCCCTTTTTTCTCCAAACATAACAATCGTCATTATGGCCAAACAGTTCTATTTTTTGTTCATCAGACCAGACATTTCTCCAAAAAGTATGATCTTCATCCCCATGTGCAGTTGCAAACCGTAGTCTGGCTTTTTGATGGCGGTTTTGGAGCAGTGGCTTCTTCCTTGCTGAGCTGCCTTTCAGGTTATGCGATATAGGACTCGCTTTACTGTGGATATAGACACTTGTGTACCTGTTTCCTCCAGCATCTTCACAAGGTCCTTTGCTGTTGTTCTGGAATGAGTTGCACTTTTCGCACCAAAGTACGTTCATCTCTGGAGACAGACTGCGTCTCCTCCTGAGCGGTTCTACCGCTGCGTGGTCCCATGGTGTTTATACTTGCGTACTATGTGTGTACAGATGAACGTGGTACCTTCAGGCATTTGGAAATTGCTCCCAAGGATGAACCAGACTTTGTGGAGGTCTGGAATTTTTTCCTGAGGTCTTGGCTGATTCTTTTGATTGTCCCATGTGTCAAGCAAAAGGCACTGAGTTGAAGGTAGGCCTTGAAATACTCCACGTTACATCCAATTGACTCAAATGAGTCAATTAACCTATCAGAAGGTTCTAAGCCATGACATAATTTTCTGGAATTTTCCAAGCTGTTTAAAGGAACAGTCAAATTAGTGATGTAACTTCTGACCCACTGGAATTGTGAATACAGTGTAATTAGAAGTAAACAATTGTTGGAAAAATTACTTGTGTCATGCACAAAGTAGATATCCTAACCGACTTGCCAAAACTATAGTTTGTTAACAAAGAAATTTGTGGAGTGGTTGAAAAACTAGTTTTAATGACTCCAACCTAAGTATGTAAACTTCCGACATCAACTGTAGCTTAGTTTTTTTAGGGGACTATCTGTTGTTTCCATGTAGTGAATGCATTTTTAGCAGTAAGGCCAAATAAACATTTTCCATTAAATCATTTTTTGATATACAGTGCATTTGGATAGTATTCAGCCCCCTTCCCTTTTTCCACATTTTGTTACATTTAATAATAATTATAATGTACCCCTCTCAAACTCATTGACAAGCTACCCGTAGAAAATGACATTTTTTTTCCACATTCAGAGGCTAAACTTTCAAATGACATTGTTGTCTACAGCAGAACATGCATATAGAGCATTCGGAAAGTATTCACACCGCTTGACTTTTTCCACATTTTGCTTGTTACAGCATTATTCTAAAATTGATTAAATGTTTTTTTCCCCCTCAGCAATCTACACACAATACCCCATAATGACAAAACAAAACAGAATTTAGAGATTTTTGCATATTTATTAAAAAAGCTAAAAGTATTCAAGACTATTTACTCAGTACTTTGTTGAATCCCCTTTGGCAGCGATTACAGCCTGAAGTCTTCTTGGGTTTGACACTACACGCTTGCACACCTGTATTTAGCAAGTTCTCCCATTCTTCTCTGCAGATCCTTTCAATCTCGGTCAGGTTGGATGGGGAGAGTCTCTGCACAGTTATTTTCAGGTCTATCCAGAGATGTTCGATCTCTGGCTGGGCCACTCAAGGACATTCCTGCGTTGTCTTGGCTGTGAGCTTAGGGTTGTTGTGCTATTAGAAAGTGAACCTTCACCCCAGTCTGAGGTCCTGAGTGCTCTGAAGCAGTTTTTCATTAAAGATCTCTCTGTACTTTGCTCCGTTCATCTTTCCCTCGAAACATCCCCACAGCATGATGCTGCCACCACCATGCATCACCATAGGAGGTGCCAGTTTCCTCCAGAAGTGAGGCTTGGCATTCAGGCAAAATAGTTCAATCTTGTTTTCAATCAGATCAGAGAATCTTGTTTCTCATGGACTGAGAGTCCTTTAGGTGCCTTTTGGCTATCTCCAAGCAGGTTGTCATGTGCCTTTTACTGAGGAGTGGCTTTCTTCTGGCCACTCTATCCATAAAGCCTGATTGGTGGAATGCTGCAGAGGTGCTTGTCCTTCTGGAAAGTTTCCCATCTCCACAGAATAACTCTGGAGCTCTGTCAGAGTGACCACCGGGTTCTTGGACACCTCCCTGACCAAGGCCCTTCCCCCGATTGCTCAGTTGGCCGGGCTGCCAGCTCTAGGAAAGTCCTTGGTTGTTTCCAAACTCTTCCATTAAAGAATGATGGAGACCACTGTGTTCTTGGGGACCTTCAATGCTGCAGAAATGTTTTGGTACCCCTCTCCAGATCTGTGCCTCGACATAATTCTGTGTCGGAGCTCTACGGACAATTCCTTTAACCTCATGGCTTGGTTTTTGCTCTGACATGCACTTTCAACTGTGGATCCTTATATATACAGGTGCGTTCCTTTCCAAATCATGTCCATTCAATTTATTTAACCACAGGTGGACTCCAATAAAATTGTAGAAACATCTCAATGATGATCAATGGAAACAGGATGCACCTGAGCTCAATTTCGGGTCTCATAGTGAAAGGTCTGAATAATTAAGTAAATCATTTATTTCTGTTTTTATTTTTAATACGTTTGCAAAACTTTCATGGGGTACTTATGGGGTATATTTTGTGTAGATTGATGCACGAGTCCTACCACCAAACATTATTACTATGCATTATAACTATTTGAAATTGCATAAAACAACATGGCTGTCAATGGCAGCCTAAAGTGGTTGGTTTTCAAAATGGTACAGCTCTTTAACAGTTTAAGCTACTGCTACTAGACCAACTGTAAAAAAGTCTTACAAATTTTCTGAATGTTGCGTCGGGCCGAACACAGCCTTTTACCTGTTTATTTGTTTATTTGGATCCCCATTAGCTTTTGCAGAAGCAGCAGCTACTCTTCCCAAGGTTCACAAAAAACACAAAACATGACAAGTAAGAAAACACTGATAAACTGATAGACTTGGACAGTCACACAAATAAAAAATGCAACAAAATACAATGAATACAACAAAAAAATACACCACCCGCAAACTGCCAGTTGGGGAACACTGATACACTGTCAAGTTAGTTCAGACAGTATGACCGGGAGAGGTTGGTGAGGCCAAATGTAAAATTCAAGCCATTATGATAGACGTGACAGAAGAGGTGGGACAGCGAGCCTAACATGCTGACCACACCGCTTGCGTTGCAAAATACATTTACACATACATGTTATTCAATCATTGCACCCACAGTGCTTCCGACGTCAACAAGCGTCTGCGTAGCCAGGCGCTAAAATTGAACTTGATTCTATTTGTGACACTTGATGCGCTGCAAGTGCCGCCTCTCCCATCKCCTCATTGGTTTTTAGGAGCATATACCCATGTGCCATCTCCTTATTGTTTTTTAGGAGTATATACCCATGTTGGTGATTGAAAGATGAACTGAGGTCCACACTCCAGTCCAGTTGGTAGCGGTAATCCACCTTTAAAGTTGGTTGCCAACCACCATATAAAAGTCCAAAGAAGAAGAAGCYTGAAGGAGGAAAGATTACTCGAAACGATTTMCTAGAAACGGTTTACCCTTTTATCTGTRGACTAGTTGTCGRAGAAGAGGACCTTGTGCRTTTCAGTTAAAACAACAACCTGATGTTTATATCCCGGGACAAATTATAAAYGTTTAATGCTTTTCCCTTAATATAGTTGGTTCAGAGTATGTTTTGATATTTGAACCTGCGTGTTCTGATCACGTCTGGTGTKGTTGGATAAAATCAACATGCGCGGGATGGCGCATGCAAACGTCTGGTCAGCATGTAAGGGCYGGCATTTATATGCCCTCCAAAGAAAGGTTGGTGGACCAAGATTCAAAAGTTGGTTTAGGAGGGAAGAGGTGGTGTTTGGTCAATTGCGCCTATGAACTAATCATTACACCTGGTTGGCAAACATGTGAATGGTTTGTGTACGGAGTGCATTGTTCATGAAACAGCGAAGCATGTSTTGATGTATTGTTGTAAGTAGAGGTATGTGGAAGACAGGGAACGATTGATGTGTAGCGTTATGGAGAATGGACGGGGGATGGATTTTGGTTTGTTAGAAGTTAGTAGGTTTCTTTTTTTCTTTTCTTAGTAGTACACGATTAGATAGGAGGGTTAATGTCTGTTTCTTTATCCATTTAGTCTGTAAACTGTGATTGACTACACACTCCAGTACAGTWGGTGGCAGCATTCACCTCTGTTTGTTTGTGGCTGCCATAATACCATAGAAGAAGAATACCAGAAGTGGTTTTGCCATAGAAATAAGAATAAATAGAACAGGCTTGGAAGCTCTAACCATGGCAATTGACTGGTCAACTCATGAGTCATAGGTATACTCCCAATGGCTGCCTGGTATTGTGATGCAATCATTTCCATGGTGTTTTGGAATGTTCTATAAACTGATGCTGGGTTGCCTTGGTAATGTGGAATGTTCATTCAAATGATGCTAACTGATGTGGTTCATGCAATGGAATGTGTAAGGAATAATCACCAAGGGGCTATGTGTTCTTTAAGCGATAATGCAAGAGAAACCAGTGTTTGGAGGATATATTTCCACGGGTATTGTTAGCCCTGAGACAAAGTCAAGGGCCTGCAAACCGTGCCAATATATCCTCCAAACACTGGCTTCTCTTGCATTATCACGTTAAAGTGCCRAAATTKCAAAAAGTATGGCCATGTCTCAAGCGTGTCAACGGAATCAACATGTAGTTGAAGAATCTGATGGCATACTGTATGGTGTAGAAATTGTGGTGGAAATCACTTTGCCCGAATTCCTGGAGTGCCCTGCTAGAGTAAAGKAGTTTGAAGTTGCAAAGATCCGTGATGTGGAGCTGAGGGAGCAAAACAGTGGATGACCCGCAACCGGTTCAGAATGTCACTCAATAGTTGAGGGATACTGTTACATTGCTTGTAAAGAAAGTGGATTTTGTGGAGTTTATTGCGCAGTTGATTAATTGTACTAACCAAACAAACAAAAAGTCGAAGAAATTGGACAGAGTTGTAGGTGCTGTCACGCCCTGATCTTAGAGATCCTTATTATTCTCTATGTTTGGTTAGGTCAGGGTGTGACTCGGGTGGGACATTCTATGTTTTCTGTTTCTGTGTTTCTGTGTTTTTGGCCTGAGTGTGGTTCCCAATCAGAGGCAGCTGTCTATCGTTGTCTCTGATTGGGGATCATACTTAGGTAGCCCTTTTTCCCACCATTAGTTTGTGGGATCTTGTTTTCTGTTTAGTTACTGTTGCCTGACAGAACTGTGCGTTTTTGATTTTGTTATTCTGTTTGAGTGTTTTTTAAATTAAAATCATGAACACTTTCCACGCTGCGCCTTGGTCTACTTTTTCTACCACCAACGAGAGCCGTTACAGAAGATCCCACCAAAAACGGACCAAGCAGCGTGGCCAGGAGGAGTGGACATGGGAGGACATCCTGGAAGGACCCTGGACGGAGGCCGGAGAGTATCGCCGTCCAAGGGAACARATGGAAGCAGCGAGAGAGGAACGGCGACGATACGAGGAGTTAAGTCAACGACGGAAGCCCGAGAGGAGATTGGCGGAGTCAGGGTTTAGACTTGAGCCAACTCCCCGTGCTTACCGTGGGGAGCGTGTGACCGGTCAGGCACCGTGTTATGCGGTGATGCGCACTGTGCGCATCCACAGCCCAGTGCGCTCTGTGCCAGCTCCCCGCATTTCCYGTGCTAGAGTGGGCATTCAGCCAGGACGGATTGTGCCGGCTCAGCGCTACTGGTCTCCGGTGTGTCTCTTCGGCCCAGGATATCCTGCGCCGGCTCTGCGCACTGTGTCTCCGGTGTGCCTTCACAGCCCAGTGCGTCCTGTGCCAGCGCCCCGCAGTTGCCGGGCTAGKGTGAGCATCCAGCCAGGAYGCGTTGTGCCAGCTCTACGCTCCAGACGTCCAGTCCGCMTCCACGGCCCAGTATATCCTGCGCCGGCTTTACGCACTTTGCCTCCAGTGCGCCTTTGCAGCCCAGTGCGTCCTGTGCCAGCGCCCCGCACTTGCCGGGCTAAAATGAGCATCCAGCCAGGACGGGTTGTACCAGCTCTGCGCTCCAGACCTCCAGTGAGGATCCATGGCCCGACGCCTCCAGTGATGATCCATGGCCCGAAGCATCCAGTGATGATCCATGGCCCGAAGCCTCCAGTGATAATCCATGGCCCGGAGCTTCCAGTGATAATCCATGGCCCGGAGCCTGCAGTGATAATCCAGGGCACGAAGCCTCCAGTGATGATCCATGGCCCGGAGCCTGCAGTGATAATCCATGGCACGAAGCCTCCAGTGATGATCCATGGCCCGGAGCTATGAAATGGCCCGGAGCTACAATGAAATTACGCATGTTTATTTATTTTAATTTTATTTCACCTTTATTTAACCAGGTAGGCCAGTTGAGAATAAGTTCTCATTGACAACTGTGACCTGGCCAAGATAAAGCAAAGCAGTGCAACAACACAGAGTTACACATAAACGTACAGTCAATAACACAATAGAAAATATATGCACAGTGTGTGCAAATGTACAAGAGTAGGGAGGTAGGCAATAAATAAKCCATAGAAAAYAAATAATTACAGTTTAGCATTAATACAGGAGTGATAGATGTGCAGGTGATGATGTGCAAGTTGAGATACTGGAGTTTAAAAGAGCAAGAGGGTAAGCAATAATATGGGGATGAGGTAGTTGGGTGTGCTATTTACAGATTGGCTGTGTATAGGTACAGTGATCGGTAAGCTGCTCTGACAGCTGATGCTTAACGTTAGCGAGGGAGCTATAAGCCTCAAGCTTCAGTGATTTTTGCAATTCGTTCCAGTCATTGGCAGCAGAGAACTGAAAGGAAAGGCGGACAAAGGAAGTGTTGGGGGATGACCAGTGCAATATACCTGCTGGAGCGCGTGCTACGGGTGGTTATTGCTATGGTGACCAGTGAGCTGAGATAAGGCGGGGCTTTACCTAGCAAAGACTTAAAGATGRCCTGGAGCCTGTGGGTTTGGCRACAGATATGTAGTCAGGGCCAGCCAACGAGAATATACAGGTCGCAGTGGTGGGTAGTATATGGGGCTTTGGTGATAAAACAGATGGCACTGTGAGTGACTACATCCAGTTTGCTGAGTAAAGAGTGTTGGGGCTATTTTGTAAATGACATTGCCAAAGTCAAGGAACGGTAGGATAGTCAGTTTTGCGAGGGTATGTTTGGCACCTAGGTATTTGTAGTTGTCCACATATTCTAGGTCAGAACCGTCCAGAGTAGTGATATTAGTCAGGCAGGAAGGTGTGTGCAGCAATCGGTTGAAGAGCATGCACTTAGTTTTACTAGCATTTAAAAGCAGTTGGAGGCCACGGAAGGAGTGTTGTATGGCGTTGAAGCTCGTTTGGAGGTTTGTTAGCACAGTGTCCAAAGAAGGGCCAGATGTATACAGAAGGGTGTCATCTGCGTAGCGGTGGATCAGAGAATCACTAGCACCAAGAGCGACATCATTGATATATACAGAGAAAAGAGTCGGCACGAGAATTGAACTCTGTGGCACCCCAATAGAGACTGCCAGAGGTCCGGACAACAGGCCCTCCGATTTGACACACTGAACTCTATCTGAGAAGTAGATAGTGAAGCAGGCAAGGCAGTCATTAGAGAAACCAAGGATGTTGAGTCTGCCGATAAGAATGTGGTGATTGACAGAGTCTAAAGTCTTGGCCAGGTCAATGAAGACGGCTGCACAGTACTGTCTTTTATCGATGGCAGTTATGATATCGTTTAGGACCTTGAGCATGGTTGAGGTTCACCAATGACCAGCTCGGAAACCAGATTGCATAGTGGAGAAGGTACGGTGSGATTCAAAATGGTCGGTTTGTTAACTTGGCTTTTGAAGATTTTAGAAAGGATGGATATAGGTTTATAACAGTTTGGGTCTAGAGTGTCACCCCCTTTGAAAAGGGCGATGACCGCGGCAGCTTTTCAATCTTTGAGGATCTCAGACGAAACAGACGAAACAAAAGAGAGTTTGAATAGGCTAGCAATAGGAGTTGCAACAATTGTCTAGAAGGTCCAGATTGTCTAGCCTAGCTAATTTGTAGGGATCCAGATTTTGCAGCTCTTTCAGAACATYAGCTGTCTGAATTTGGGTGAAGGAGAAGCGGGGGGGATCTTGGGCAAGTTGCTGCASGGGGTACTGAGATGTTGGCTGGGATAGGGGTAGCCAGGAGGAAAGCATGGCCAGCCGTAGACAAATACTTATTGAAATGATCGATTATCGTAGATTTATCGGTGGTGACCGTGTTTCCTATCCTCAGTACAGTGGGCAGCTGGGAGGAGGTGCTCTTATTCTCCATGGACTTTACAGTGTCCCAAAACTTTTTGGAATTAGTGCTACAGGAAGCAAATTTCTRTTTGAAAAAGCTAGCCTTAGCTTTCCTAACTGACTGAGTATATTGGTTCCTGACTTCCCTGAAAAGTTGCATATCGCAGGGGCWATTTGATGCTAATGCAGAATGCCACAGGAATCATGTAGTAACCCAAAAAGTTTTAAACAAATSCAAATATATTTTATGTTTGAGATTCTTCAAATTACCTTGATGACAGCTTTGCACACTCTTGGCATTATTTCAACCAGCTTTCATGAGGTAGTCAACTGGAATGGCTAAAAGTACATTTGTCGAATTTCACTCCTTCTTATTGTGTTTGAGCCAATCAGTTGTGTTGTGACAAGGTAGGGGTGGTATACAGAAGATAGCCGTATTTGGTAAAAGACGAAGTCCATATTATGGTAAGAACAGCTCAAATAAGCAAAGAGAAACAATAGTCCTTCGTTACTTTCAAGAACTTCTTCAATTGCAGTTGCAAAACCATCAAGCACTATGATGAAACTGGCTCTCATGAGGACAGCCACAGGAAAGGAAGACCCAGAGTTACCTCTGATGAAGAGGATAAGTTCATTGGAGTTACCAGCCTCAGAATTTGCAGCCCAAATAAATGCTTCACAGAGTTCAAGTAAAAGACACATCTCAACATCAACTGTTCAGAGGAGACTGCGTGAATCAGGCCTTCATGGTCAAATTGCTGCAAATAAACCACTACTAAAAGAAACCAATAATAAGAAGAGACTTGCTTGGGCCAAGAAACTTGAGCAATGGAAATTAGACTGGTGGAAATGTGTCCTTTGGTCTGATGAGTCCAAATTTGAGATTTTTGGTTCCAACCGCCGTGTCTTTGTGAGATGCAGAGTAGGTGAACAAATGATCTCTACATGTGTGGTTCCCACCATGAAGCATGGAGGAGCAGGTGTGATGGTGCTTTGCTGGTGACACTGTCTGTGATTTTWTWWTWTTTTATTCAAGGCACACTTAACCAGCATGGCTACCACAGCATTCTGCAGCGATACGCCATCCCATCTTGTTTGCGCTTGGTGAGAATATCATTTGTTTTTCAGCAGGACAATGACCCAACACACCTCCAGCCTGTGTAAGGGCTATTTGACCAAGAAGGAGAGTGTTGGAGTGTTGCATCAGATGACATGGCCTCCACAAGGCCATGTTTATYCGTTATTTTACCAGGTAAGTTGACTGAGAACACGTTCTCATTTACAGCAACGACCTGGGGAATAGTTACAGGGGAGAGGAKGGGGGTGAATGAGCCAATCGTAAACTGGGGATTATTAGGTGACCGTGATGGTTTGAGCGCCAGATCGGGAATTTAGCCAGGACACCGGGGTTAACAGCCCTACTCTTACGATAAGTGCCATGGATGATGGTGAGAATATCATTTGTTTTTCAGCAGGACAATGACCCAACACACCTCCAGCCTGTGTAAGGGCTATCTTTAATGACCTCAGAGAGTCACGACACCCGTTTAACGTCCCATCCGAAAGACAGCACCCTACACACAATCACCCGACCTCAACCCAATTTGAGATGGTTTGGACCGCAGATTGAAGGAAAAGCATCCAACAAGTGCTTCGTGTATGTGGTAACTGTCTGCAAGAGTCTGCAAAGCTGTCATCAAGGCAAAGGTTGGGTACTTTGAAGAATCTAAAATATATTTAGATTTTTTGAACACTTTTTTTGGTTACTACATGATTCCATATGTGTTTTTTCATAGTTTTGATGTCTCACTATTATTCTACAATGTAAAAAACTGTAAAAAATAAATAAATAAAAAAAACCTTGGATGAGTAGGTGTGTCCAAATGTTTGACTGGTACTGTATATAAAGTGTAATTTTGGGATGCAAACTCAAAATGGATCAATTTCAACTCAATATCTGACATGGTCCAGGTGTATTCTTTTTTTATGCCCATACCAAGTTGTGTGAGGTGTATACTTTAGTTTCAAAGTAGATTTGTTAAAGACTATCAAGTCTTGCAAATATTGCAGTAAACAAGCTTATATTTTGGCTTCTGATGGGGTACGACAGTTGAACTAAGTTCATGAGGCATTTATAAGTCAAATTCTTCAAGAATCAACATAGTGGTTCTTCCTTTAAAAGTTTTGAGCTTATGACGCGACCGTTT
Source organism: Salvelinus sp. IW2-2015 (assembly GCF_002910315.2). NCBI lineage: Eukaryota > Metazoa > Chordata > Actinopteri > Salmoniformes > Salmonidae > Salvelinus > Salvelinus sp. IW2-2015. The sequence goes on from NC_036839.1 coordinate 943,549, forward strand.
GTGGTAGATGGTGACAGATTGTGGTAAATTGCATTTCTGGCAACAATGGCTGACACAATAACGTGCCATAGAATTCTGTGGCACCCTGCAAGCTGTGCTGCAGTACGCCGCAACTTTTAAAYGAAGAACCACTGTATCATTAATTTATACGTCCAAAATGGAGGTAGCAGCTGCTGATTGATACTAAGGTAAGAGGGACAACGCTGATCCGAGAGCAGTGCTTCCTTTCTTCCTTTCTCGGTAATTCGAGTGTCACTGTTGACAACTTAGTGGATTTTCTTAAATGTCTTCATAGAGAATACCTTTGGGAGAATGCTACATTTCCATACATCCTTCAAGAAAGAAAAACTAGTTAGCGGATCACGGTGCCATCCGCTGTCCATTAAAACTTCTTATGGCTGCAATCCCGTTAACGGGATGATATGACAACAGCCAGTGAAAGTGCAGGGCGCCAAATTCAAAACAACAGAAATCTCATAATTAAAATTCCTCAAACATACATGTATCTTATACCATTTTAAAGGTAATCTTGTTGTTAATCCCACCAAAGTGTCCGATTTCAAATAGGCTTTACAGCGAAAGCACCACAAAAGATTATGTTAGGTCACCGCAAAATCACAGAAAAACACAGCAATATTTCCAGCCAAAGACAGGAGTCACAAAAAGCAGAAATAGAGATAAAATTCATCACTAACCTTTGATGATCTTCATCAGATGACACTCATAGGACATCATGTTACACAATAAATATATGTTTTGTTCGATAAAGTTCATATTTATATCCAAAAACCTCAGTTTACATTGGCGCCATGTTCAGAAATGCCTCCAAAATRTCCGGAGAAATTGCAGAGAGCCACGTCAAATAACATAAATACTCATCATAAACTTTGATGAAAGAKACATGTTTTACATAGAATTAAAGATACACTTGTTCTTAATACAACCGCTGTGTCAGATTTCAAAAAGCTTTACGGCAAAAGCACAATATTCAATCATCTGAGAACAGCGTTCAGCCACAAAAGGAAGCCATACAGTTACCCGCCAAATTGTGCAGTCAACAAAACTCATAAAAAACATTATAAATCTTCACTTACCTTTGCTGATCTTCGTCGGAATGCACTCCCAGGACTCCCACTTCCACAAGAAATGTTTGTTTTGTTCGGTAATTTATGTCCAAATAGCTATTTCTGTTAGCGTGTTTGGTAAACAAATCCAAAGTCAGGAAGCGCGTTCACTAAAAGCAGACGAAATGTCAAAAAGTTCCATAACTGTCAGTAGAAACATGTCAAACGATGTATTGAATCAATCTTGAGAATGTTTTTAACATAAATCTTCAGTAACGTTCCAACCGGAGAATTACATTGACTTCAGATGTGCGATGGAACAGAGCTCCCTCTCATGTGAACGCGCATGGTCAGAGCATGGTCAGGTCATGGTAGACCTGACTAATTCCTGTCTCCTTCGGCCCCACTTCACAGTAGAGGCATCAGACAAGGTTCTACAGACTGTTGACATCTAGTGGAAGCCGTAGGAAGTGCAAACTCATCCATATCCCACTGTGTATTCAATAGGGGGTGGGTTGAAAATCGACCAACCTCAGATTTTCCACTTCCTGTTTAGATTTTTTCTCAGGTTTTTGCCTGCCATATGAGTTCTGTTATACTCACATACATCATTCAAATAGTTTTAGAAACTTCAGAGTGTTTTCTATCCAATGCTAATAATAATATGCATATATTAGCAACTGGGAMTGAGGAGCAGGCAGTTTACTATGGGCACCTCTGGGCACCTTTCATCCAAGCTACTCAATACTGTCCCTGCAGCCATAAGAAGTTAAATGGTAGTTCTCAACTGGTTTCTTTCTGTAGTATGGAGTATTGACAGAGAAATGAATATGGGAAAAACTCACTTTAACATGCATTGCTGGCTCAAACCTAATATAGACGTCTATGAATGAGTGGTTACATTTCTCCACCCTCATCCCTTAACTTTTTAGCTAAAACACTATTATTTCAATTAAGGCTTCTAGTTTTAAATCCCAAAACATGTCATTACAACTCTACTCATCACTGTTGGGAAAAGCCAATTTGCTTACCCTGAGCCAGGGTTTCCCAAACTCGGTCTTCGAGACCCCAAGGGTTGCAAATTAAGGTTTTTGCCCTAGCACGACTCAGCTGATTCAAATGATCAACTAATCATCAAGCTTTGAATCAGCTGTGTCATGTTAGGGCAAAAAAACAACATGTGCATGGTTGCAAAGGCGAGGKACGCAAACGCCCCATGTGTGTGCGTGAATGTGCGTGCAGGCTTACACAAATGTGTCTATGTGTGTAGGTAGATGTTCGTGAAAGAGAACTCATACCAGACCACAAAACTTTACTTTGAAAGAAAAAAGTAGGAACATGTGAAAATGTCAATGATTAATGTCAAGATATAAGGCCATGAGTTTGAAACCACATCCTCTCATGGGTACACATACTGTACACATGGCACAGCACGTTGGCCAGATCACTTTTTCCTAACAGAGACTTTTAGTTCCAACTTCCCTATGAACAAAACACCTAATAACTTTAGGGGGGGGGGGGCGGAGCTGATAGCAAAATGTATCAATTATTGTTTGGTTATCTATCAGTTGTACCTAAGTTGACATTCATTATTTATACAATTATTATCAACAAATGAGCAATATGTTTATAATTATAAAAGAGTTGGCTACCACAAGTAGTAAGTTACAAATCTACGTCTGAGACTTAGTTCCATCTTTATATTCTTTACAGCATTCAAGATATTCTTTAAAAACAGACCAAAATAAAAACATTAAAAGTGTAGATATATGTGACAGCTTGATTTTTGTGGGCATCAGCAGGTGCTAGTTTCACCTAACCAAAAAACAGAGACAGTAGGGGAGAGAGAGCGCGAGYGAGTGAGAGAGATAGCGGGAGAGAGAGACAGAGAGAGAGAGAGGGATAAAGAAAGAGCAGAGAGATCCACAAACTCAAGAGCATAAACAGTAACACAGGTTATTTTGATGTCACTATGATTACGAAAGCCAGCCCGTCACTCAATCTTAGTTCTCTATTTGCCACTATGTGTCACTCTGCTCTAAAAGCCTGGGGCAACGTGGTCTTTGCTGAACTCTGAGAGGACAATTATAGTCTCATGCCAAGGAGGAACTATCCTGCTTACCTCTCACACTTTGGAAGAATACAGAAATACAGTTGATTTAGGTAAGTCCACGTTTGTGGTTTGGTTTAATCAATTGTTGATTTTGTATGCATTCTCATTTATTCAACTTGATATTGACTTCAACTTGACAGCTAGAATAGGGAAAACATTGGGAGGCGAAATTCAAAATCAAACAATTGCTGCAAAACAAAAGTTGCCGTATTGAGAACTGTAAACTATAGGGAACAACATGTTCTTCTCAGGTTCAATGTACAATCAACGAATCATTAGGTTCACATTATCAAACGACTTACACAGCTCATACCAAAATAACTCTGTTGAATGATTGAGACCTGGCTGTTAAACCAGGCCAATTTATAACTTAATAATATAGACTTAGACAACACTATTCAAAGTCAACAACAGCCAATCAGCAGGTGGCTAACTTATACTGAAACTTTATGATGGCATGTTTCACAATATAGCTCAAATATCTAGAGGTTAAGATGTTGGGGCCCATAATGCTTAAATGACTCATTCTAACGCCTTACTCTAATGCTGTGGCCACCACACAATTACATATAGAACAACAAATTATAGGACCTCTACAGGGGCCACACTGTTTTTAACATGTTCTTACTCTAGACAAAAAGCTGTAGCATTTGCACAAAGGAAAAAAGGAAAAGTCTATTTAAAAAAAGACGAAAGACTTTTGACCTTGTGTGAAAGTTGTAACCGCAGTTCACAATGAAATACCCAGAGCCCTTGGCTTTGGCTTTGGTTTTGTGTTAATGGGTCAGGAAACATATTTATTTTCCAGCCTGAGTCTGCTCTGTTAGATAGGAGTCTCATGTCTGGGCTGTGACTAGGGTCACGCATTTTGACTTTCCTAAACACGGATATGGTTGGGCTGGGTGCCTAGGGATGTAGACTTCCTAGTGTATGAGTGACCTATAGGGATGTCGACTTCCTAGTGTGCAAGTGTCTTTCAACACCAATATTTTGTCCTGTGACGTGACCACCGCAGCTGTGTGCTGTGAAAACCCCTTGTATTGTTTGTAGACTTCCATCATGTTGACTCTGGCTGTACCCAAGTCAACTGCATGTGCTTTGTAWAGATATTAATGGTAGATGGGTCAAATAAATACGCTAGCCTGCAATGGGAGTGAATGCATATGTCAAATTTCTTCAAAGTAWGGTGTTACAAAACAATCCTTGAAATGGGTCATTTAGCATGTTAAAAATRTTGAACACATGAAAATGGATGAATGCATTTAGTGAAACAAAACTGGTCAAAATGTGCATCTACACTGGAGTCTTCCCACTGTGCATATGTTACCGCTAGGTGGCAATAGAGTAGATATTTTCATGTGATTACTTGTTATATTTCACATGTGACAATACTGATTCCTATGCCATATGAGCAGACGCAATGACCTGATATATTTTGGGAAATAAGAATAGGTCARTTGGTTTTAAGTGTTAAGCAGAATATCAAAATACAATTTTTATCCAAATTATAGTAACACTTCTTAATAACTATCATAAATATGCATTAATACATGATTTATAAACTACTAACACATATATTTGTAAACATTTATAAAATATGTATATACAATCCTTCCGTTCTTTGAGMAACATTTACAATAATGTATAAAGCATTACATAAACATTTATTAAAGTCACTTCGATGTAAAGTCCCCTGTTTACGGGACCTGCACAGTTCTGGTACCGGTTCCGACCGACATGAATATAAATCTCTTATAAATCAATCTGTAAACACGTAGATCAAAATGGCTTGCATTGAGCGGTAGCCTTGATTCTCACGGACATAGGAGTATGTCTCTTTTGCCTGTGTGAAGCAGGATGTGAAATCTGACACCACTTGAAGCTGGCATGTCCCTCCTACCATTTAATTCGCTCTTCAGGCTGTCTATTCCTAGCTGAACCCTACTTCACAGCCGTAGGATAGTTGCTGTAGCATATTCAGAGATCAATTTATAAGCAGTAATTTAAAATAATTCATAGATTTTAAACAAAAATCACTTTCTGTTTGTCATAGACGGACAACATTAATATGAGATTAAAGATGAGTTCTTAACGAGTTCTAGAAGCCAAGTTGGAGCTCTGTGAGACGTCCACAGCGATGGGGGCAGACATTTTGATTAAGAGAGACCTTTAGAAAATATGCACATTTTCTTTAACACTAAGTATTTTACAGTAATAAGTAAAGTGGAATCTTATARTTAGTCGTTTTATAAATTAATTATTCCATATTTAGAAAAAATATATGTTGTTTCAAGCCTTATTCATACATCATTTAAAATACCTAATATTTTCATTATATTTGTACTGTTTATTTGAGTTTGTGTCCTCAACAGTGAATATACCTGAGCAATTTATTTAAAAAATKACCAGAAAGGTGATATTTAAAACTTTCTCTGAGTATGCAGCATTACTAGTTATTGTTTATGGCCCTCTCATGATACATAATTACTTTTGGGGATTACGTAGATTACATTTCTGATTACATTTAGTTACATTTAAGAGGTTTTTAAAGCTTATTCAATAAAGTTACTATAAAGTGTTACCGATATGACTTATGTAGAAAGCAGCTATCTCCTTCAGACCTTTGAGGTCAGGATCCAAACACATTGAGAAAGAATAGTTTTACTTCCTTACTGAAACCAGAATTTCTCATTATAGATACCCATCCAATCCGTTCATGCAAAATCATACTTAGAGTAACAAGTTCCATAGCTGTGACTTCGAATCACGCTCTAAATAGGGGRCGGGACACAATAAGTGCCAAGCAGTAGGATGTAATATCCACATTACTACAAGCCAAATCCTTCTCACTAGCTAGGTTTCCAACCAATTGGCGACACATTTTCATGCAAATATTTCAAAAATCTGTATTAAGAAAATATGCAAATGTTCCAACCAGTGGTGTTTCCACCAAACAGACATGGAAACCATGTGTTTGATGTTGTTGATACCTTTCCACCAATTCCGCTCCAGCCATTACCATTTGCCCATCCTCCCCAATTAAGGTTCCACCAAACTCCTGTGCTATGCACTTTCACCACCCTGTGAAGTTCATCATAACTTATTTCATCTGTAGCCTAATTAACTGTGTGTTCCTCGGTAGTCGGAGGAACACACACCATATCATCGTGTGRCTCCAAGTTAACTTCGAAATKATGGTTATTATATCAATARTTGCATTATTTCTCACATAATTAATTTTGCTGTCACACAAAAAGATCCCACCATGTCAAACAAACAAATTATGTGTCTGCATTTATAAAATTGTACCGAAACAAACGTCCTGTTTTCATCACAGCTTTTGTGATTTTTACTCATAAAAAAACTGTGGATGGAAACATGCTATAGACATGAATTTATACAGGATGTAGTTATGTGTACCTATACATCTATATCCATCAGAGGAGGATGGTGGGAGAAGCTATAGGAAGACAGGCTCATTGTAATGGCTGGAATGAAATAAATTGAACGGTATCGACCACATCAATCATATGGAAACCACATGTTTAACTATGCTCCATTCATTTCGTTCCTGCCATTACAATGAGCCTGTCCTTTAATAGCTCCTCCCACAAGCCTCCTCTGATATTCATTCAGTCAATAGTCATGTGTAAATCTAAATGCAAACAATGTTTCTTCTTTTTACGGCTATAGCTAGCTTCACAATAGCCACTAGCCCAATGATGGAGGTGATGAGGACCTCCACCCATGCAAACCCCACCCCTACCCCCACCCTCAATGACTCAAACACCTGCACGACTCTGTATGACCACCTGGAGTACGCCCGAGTCCTCATGCCCCTCTTCTACAGCATCGTCTTCTCCGTGGGGTTGCTGGGYAACGCCCTGGCGCTGCATGTCATCCGGCCCAACCTAAAGAAGATGAACTCCACCACGCTCTACTCCGCCAACCTGGTCATCTCCGACATCCTGTTCACGCTGTCACTACCGTTACGGATAATCTACTACGCCCTGGGCTTCCACTGGCCCCTGGGGGAGACCCTGTGTAAGATCACAGGGCTGATCTTCTACATCAACACATATGCCGGGGTCAACTTCATGACCTGCCTCAGTGTGGACCGATTCATTGCTGTGGTCTTGCCGCTCCGGTTCGCACGCTTCCGGAAGGTCTCCAATGTCCGGTTCATCTGCGTTGGGGTGTGGTTGCTGGTCTTAATGCAAACTTTGCCCCTCCTCTCCATGCCCATGACTCATGTGGAGTCTGATGGCTTCATCACTTGTATGGAGTATCCCAACTTCGAACAGGTGCCCAACATCGCCTACATGCTGATCGGCGCCGTGTTCCTAGGCTATGGAGTCCCCGTGGTGACTATCCTATTGTGCTACTCCATACTGTGCTGTAAACTCCGCCTCTCGGCCAAGACCAATCACCTGACGGACAAGTCGGGGCGCAGCCGCAAAGCCGTTGGGGTGATCTGCTGCGTCTCCCTGGTGTTCGTGGTGTGTTTCAGCCCCTACCACATCAACCTCCTCCAATACATGATCCGAAAGCTGATCTACACACCAGACTGTGCTGAACTCACAGCCTTCCAGATCTCCTTACACTTCACTGTTTGTCTGATGAACCTCAACTCCTGCCTGGATCCATTCATCTACTTCTTTGCCTGTAAGGGTTACAAGAGGAAGGTGCTGAAGATCCTGAAGAGGCAGGTGAGCGTGTCCTTCTCCAGCGCAGTACGGACATCGCCGGAGGGGTCATCCAGAGACATCGTAGATGGTAAGAAGATCCACCTCAACAGCACTAGGTACGAACAGTGTGTCCAACAGAATGGCCAAAGGTGAGTTACGACCAACCAACAGACCGGTGAGTCAAAGACCAACCAACAGATCGAAGAGCCATCAACCAGCAAACAGACCAGCCAACAGACCGGTGAGCCCACGACCAGCCAACAAACCTTTGAGCCAACGACCAGCCGACAGACTGGTTAGTCAATGACCAGCAAACAGACTGGTGTGCAAACAACCAGCAAACAATTTGAATAACATACTATATGTGATGAATTTGAAAAACATATGATATGTTATGAATTCTAGCTAGGTGTCTAATGTTAGCTAGGTGGCTAACGTTAGCTACTGTATGCTAAGGGTTAAGGTTAGGAGTTAGGTTAAAGGGTTAAGGTTAGGGGTTAAGGTTAGGGTTAAGTTTAGGAGTTAGGTTAAAGGGTTAAGGTTAGGGGAAGGGTTAGCTATCATGCTAAGTMGTTGCAAAGTGGCTAAAAAGTAGTAAGTAGTTGAAAAGTTGCTAATTAGCTAAAATGCTTATCTGTTGTCCATGATGCGATTTGAACTCGCAACCTTTGGATTGTTAGACATTCACGTCAGTAAATTGCAAGAGGATGTCTGAGGAGATAGACTGAACTATAACTGTATAACTGATTAAAAGTTTAAAGAGGTATCTCACGCCCTCTGGAAACAGAGCCACCAAGGTAACAAGCTGTTTCTGCCTTTTGCCAATACAGTAGTGCTGAGCGATTCACCGTAAAAAAAAAATCCCCCTTTATTAAACAACTAATTGACCGACATCCGTTCAATTACTTGAACTCCATATAGTCCTGCTTTTTTTGTGAGCTCAACGTGCTGTTTCTCAAGAGAGAAATTAAATCATTAATGAGAGAAAAGTAGTCARTGGGCGCATTTGAGCGGATCACTTTTGTCAAGTCGATGACCATCGTTGCGCCTACGTGTCGACTGCATATACTTTACAAAACATATGCTCTTGACCAACTTCAGTCTGCAGCCATCACCTGCATTGTGGGAGGATCTATTGTCATTGACCCACACAAACGTGACCAAAGACATGATTGAAATAGGAACAAATGTTGATACGATTCATGTATACAGTTGAGTAATTCAAATGAATTTGATACTTGAGGCTGTTTCTCACTGATTGCAGTTTATAATTGTTGAAATAAACATGGCTCCAACCCCCAGAACACACACTCACAAAGAAAAACTTTTATTAACAATGGCAGCACTGCCATGTTGATCTGAGCCTTACTGTTGGAAAACCACATTAGTGTCTGACTTTGGTTGTCACAGATGCACCTCCTCCGACCACTCCTCAACTTTCGTCTACAGTCGGTTGCTTTCGCTTTACCCCTCAAACATACCTAATAGCTATGTGGGATGCCAGGCAAATATTCAACCTAGCTCAGCACAGAACTGTGGTAATTAACTACACTTACCATAATCCATTGCGCCTGTTCTTCCCAGTCCCGGACAGAGGCGGATACACATAGACGAGAAGGATAGAGGCAGTTCGTCAGGTAGCTCTACCCAATTGATAGTTGTAGTAGTTGGTAATAAGCAGTCTTGAAAGTATGCCTTATCTACTTTGAACAACTAATACAATTATTTTGTCAGCCAGCTAGTTACTCACCTAGCTAAAAAGGATGACTTGTTCAATGGGATGCACGGAGATAACTTTAGATGGGTGTCTGGCTGGCTGTCTGGCTGGCTGCTACTGCCTGAGCAGAGATGAGATGATGACTTTAAGGAATGAGAAATAATAAAGTCATCCAAAAAAAACGAAGTAATATACACAACTGAAATATTTTATTAAAGTAAAGTTATGGTTAATAATGATGGCAGTAATGGTCTACCAAACTACCATCATGGTAGTTAACAATTTTATGAACAATTTTATTCTGTGTTGTTACAGCATTCAACCCACTGTCCGTGTCAGGAAAAAAGACAGGTGGATGGCATCAAAAATATTTKAATGTCATTATTTATAAATGCATTTAATGTTTTTAGAAAAGTGATTGGTTAAAAAAATTCTCTCAAAAACCACTTATCGCTCTGCACTACAATACAGTGACACGTTTTTTGCCACATGCAAATACAGTGACAACTTGGTCTAAAGCAGAAACACAAGAGCATATAAGGACAGTATTAGACAGCATGGACACTGGCTTGAAAATATGTCTTGAAATGGACAGCTGAATATTACTTCATAGTTTCAGAGACTCTGACTAAAGAATAGAAAGCTTTGGAACATCACAATGCTGAGGAATGAAGAATAAGACAATGTTGATTATACTTTTTGTATATACACTTCCTGCATTATTCTTCAAATTACCTTTTGATTATTGATAAATGTAAAATATGTCAACACCATGTACTATATGTAACTATGTCCATCAATTCATTTTATCAGAGTCAATGACATCCATTTTTTTACCAAGTGGTTCACATTTTTTATTTCCGTTGTTCACAATAAGGGTTCCCCTCTATTTTTGATTAATGTGATGACTGTGTGTTGATATAAAACCATTTAATTTTGAATAAAAAAGAAATGGAAATAAATAATATCTTATGCTTTTGTGGTGCTCAAGATCGTGTGGTATTCCTCAGATAGATACAATGAATGTCCATCCATATCAGTAATGTTGATCAGACTCCACTGTAGGCCCACACTGCTTGCCAGACACAACCGCAGTAACTTATCTGAGCCCCAAGTGGGCAGTGTTATATAGAAAGAGAAAGATAATACAGTAGAACATTTACAGTTGAAGTCAGAAGTTTATATACTCTACACCTTAGCAAAATACATTTAAACTCAGTGTTTCACAATTCCTGACATTTAATCCTGGTAAAAATTCCCTGTCTTAGATCAGTTAGGATCACCACTTTATTTTAAGAATGTAAAATGTCAGAATAATAGTAGAAAGAATGATTTATTTCAGCTTTTATTTCTTTCATCACATTCCCAGTGGGTCAGAAGTTTACATACACTCATTTAGTATTTGGTAGCATTGCCTTTAAATTGTTTAACTTGGGTCAAACGTTTCGGGTAGCCTTCCACAAGCTTCCCACAATAAGTTGGGTGAATTTTGGCCCATTCCTCCTGACAGAGCTGGTGTAACTGAGTCAGGTTTATAGGCCTCCTTGCTCCTTCAGTTCTGCCCACACATTTTCTATAGGATTGAGGTAAGGGCCTTATGATGGGCACTCCAATACCTTGACTTTGTTGTCCTTAAGCCATTTTGCCACAACTTTGGAAGTATGCTTGGGGTCATTGTCTTTTTGGAAGACCCATTTGCAACGAAGCTTTAACTTCCTGACTGATGTCTTGAGATGTTGCTTCAATATATCCACATAATTTTCTCCTCATGATGCCATCTATTTTGTGAAGTGCACCAGTCCCTCCTGCAGCAAAGCAACCCCACAACATGACGCTGCCACCCCTGTGCTTCACAGTTGCAAACCGTAGTCTGTTTTTTTATAGTGGTTTTGGAGCAGTGGCTTCACAGTTGCTGAGCGGCTTTTCAGGTTATGTCGATATAGGACTCATTTTACTGTGGATATAGATACTTTTGTACCTGTTTCCTCCAGCATCTTCACAAGGTCCTTTGCTGTTGTTGTGGGATTGATTTGCACTTTTCGCACCAAAGTACGTTCATCTCTAGGAGACAGAATGTGTCTCCTTCCTGAGCGGTATGACGGCTGTGTGGTCCCATGGTGTGTTTATACTTGAGCACTATTGTTTGTACCGATGAACGTGGTACCTTCAGGCGTTTGGAAATTGCTCCCAAAGATGAACCAGACTTGTGGAGGTCTACAATTTATTTTCTGAGGTCTTAGCTAATTTCTTTTGATTTTCCCATGATGTCAAGCAAAGAGGCACTGAGTTTGAAGGTAGGCCTTGAAATACATCCACAGTTACACCTCCAATTGACTCAAATTATGTCAATTAGCCTATCAGAAGGTTCTAAAGCCATGGCATAATTTTCTGGAATTTTCCAAGCTGTTTAAAGGTACAGTCAACTTAGTGTATGTAAACTTCTGACCCACTGGATTTATGATACAGTGAATTCTAAGTGAAATAATCTGTCTGTAAACAACTGTTGGAAACATTACTTGTGTCATTGTCACGCCCTGACCGTAGATTGCTTTGTATGTTTCAATTTTTTGTTTGGTCAGGGTGTGATGTGGGTGGGCATTCTATGTTTGTATGTCTAGGTTTTGTATTTCTATGTTTTGGCCGGTATGGTTCTTAATCAGGGACAGCTGTCTTTCGTTGTCTCTGATTGAGAACCATACTTAGGTADCCTGTTTTCCCACTGTTAGTGGTGGGTGGTTATATTCTGTTTAGTGTTAGTTGCACCTTGCAGAACTGTTTCGGCTATTCTTTTTGTTATTTTGTATTCAGTGTTCAGTCAGTTAAGCGAATAAAGATGAACACGTACCCCGCTGCATTTTGGTCTGACGATTCCTCTTCTTCCGATGAATGCCGTGACAGTCATGCACAAAGTAGATGTCCTAACCGACTTGCCAAAACTATAGTTTGTTAATAAGAAATTTGTGGAGTGGTTGAAAACAGGTTTTAATGACTCCAACCTAAGTGTATGTAAACTTCCGACTTCAACTGTACTTGTGACGTAGATTGATTGCTTTATAACACGAATGTGTCCTTTATTCACTGGATGCTTGTTTGTAAAGTAGTTTGTATAATAGCAGGGGCACATGCCTAAGAATGTTGAGGGTATGTTTTATTAGTTTGGGACAACCAAACCTAACCCAGCCCACATAGGCCTACATACAGTGGGGCAAAAAAGTATTTAGTCAGCCACCAATTGTGCAAGTTCTCCCACTTAAAAAGATGAGAGAGGCCTGTTATTTTCATCATAGGTACACTTCAACTATGACAGACAAAATGAGAAGAAAAAAATCCAGAAAATCACATTGTAGGATTTTTTATGAATTTATTTGCAAATTATGGTGGAAAATAAGTATTTGGTCAATAACAAAAGTTTCTCAATACTTTGTTATATACCCTTTGTTGGCAATGACAGAGGTCAAACGTTTTCTGTAAGTCTTCACAAGGTTTTCACACACTGTTGCTGGTATTTTGGCCCATTCCTCC
>NC_036839.1:956677-975096 GCF_002910315.2 Salvelinus sp. IW2-2015
GTATTTAGTCAGCCACCAATTGTGCAAGTTCTCCCACTTAAAAAGATGAGAGAGGCCTGTTATTTTCATCATAGGTACACTTCAACTATGACAGACAAAATGAGAAGAAAAAAATCCAGAAAATCACATTGTAGGATTTAAAAAAATCCTACAATGTGATTTTCTGGATTTTTTCCCTCATTTTGTCTGTCATAGTTGAAGTGTACCTATGATGAAAATAACAGGCCTCTCTCATCTTTTTAAGATGATGTATTGATGTATTTCAAGGCCTACCTTCAAACTCAGTGCCTCTTTGCTTGACATCATGGGAAAATCAAAAGAAATTAGCTAAGACCTCAGAAATAATTGTAGACCTCCACAAGTCTGGTTCATCTTTGGAGGCAATTTCAAACGCCTGAAGGTACCACGTTCATCGGTACAAACAATAGTGCTCAAGTATAAAACACACCAGGACCACACAGCCGTCATACCGCTCAGGAAGGAGACACATTCTGTCTCCTAGAGATGAACGTACTTTGGTGCGAAAAGTGCAATCAATCCCACAACAACAGCAAAGAGCCTTGTGAAGATGCTGGAGGAAACAGGTACAAAAGTATCTATATCCACAGTAAAATGAGTCCTATATCGACATAACCTGAAAAGCCGCTCAGCAACTGTGAAGCCACTGCCTCAAAACCACTATAAAAAAACAGACTACGGTTTGCAACTGTGAAGCACAGGGGTGCAGCGTCATGTTGTGGGGTTGCTTTGCTGCAGGAGGACTGGTGCACTTCACAAAATAGATGGCATCATGAGGAGAAAATTATGTGGATATATTGAAGCAACATCTCAAGACATCAGTCAGGAAGTTAAAGCTTCGTTGCAAATGGGTCTTCCAAAAAGACAATGACCCCAAGCATACTTCCAAAGTTGTGGCAAAATGCTTAAGGACAACAAAGTCAAGGTATTGGAGTGCCCATCATAAGGCCCTTACCTCAATCCTATAGAAAATGGGTGGGCAGAACTGAAGGAGCAAGGAGGCCTATAAACCTGACTCAGTTACACCAGCTCTGTCAGGAGGAATGGGCCAAAATTCACCCAACTTATTGTGGGAAGCTTGTGGAAGGCTACCCGAAACGTTTGACCCAAGTTAAACAATTTAAAGGCAATGCTACCAAATACTAAATGAGTGTATGTAAACTTCTGACCCACTGGGAATGTGATGAAAGAAATAAAAGCTGAAATAACATCATCTTTCTACTATTATTCTGACATTTTACATTCTTAAAATAAAGTGGTGATCCTAACTGATCTAAGACAGGGAATTTTTACCAGGATTAAATGTCAGGAATTGTGAAACACTGAGTTTAAATGTATTTTGCTAAGGTGTAGAGTATATAAACTTCTGACTTCAACTGTAAATGTTTCTACTGTATTATCTTTCTCTTTCTATATAACACTGCCCACTTGGGGCTCAGATAAGTTATGCGGTTGTGTCTGGCAAGCAGTGTGGGCCTACAGTGGAGTCTGATCAACATTACTGATATGGATGGACATTCATTGTATCTATCTGAGGAATACCACACGATCTTGAGGCACCACAAAAGCATAAGATATTATTTATTTCCATTTCTTTTTTTATTCAAAATTAAATGGTTTTATATCAACACACAGTCATCACATTAATCAAAAAATAGAGGGAACCCTTATTTGTGAACAACGGAAATAAAAAATGTGAACCACTTGGTAAAAAAAATGGATGTCATTGACTCTGATAAAATGAATTGATGGACATAGTTACATATAGTACATGGTGTTGACATATTTACATTTATCAATAATCAAAAGGTAATTTGAAGAATAATGCAGGAAGTGTATATACAAAAAGTATATCAACATTGTCTTATTCTTCATTCCTCAGCATTGTGATGTCCAAAGCTTTCTATTCTTTAGTCAGAGTCTCTGAAACTATGAAGTAATATTCAGCTGTCCATTTCAAGACATATTTTCAAGCCAGTGTCCATGCTGTCTAATACTGTCCTTATATGCTCTTGTGTTTCTGCTTTAGACCAAGTTGTCACTGTATTTTGCATGTGGCAAAAAACGTGTCACTGTATTGTAGTGCAGAGCGATAAGTGGTTTTTGAGAGAATTTTTTTAACCAATCACTTTTCTAAAAACATTAAATGCATTTATAAATAATGACATTAAAATATTTTGATTGCCATCCACCTGTCTTTTTTCCTGACACGGACAGTGGGTTGAATGCTGTAACAACACAGAATAAAATTGTTCATAAAAATTGTAACTACCATGATGGTAGTTTGGTAGCCATTACTGCCATCATTATTAACCATAACTTTACTTTAATAAAATATTTCAGTTGTGATATTACTTCGTTTTTTTTGATGACTTTATTATTTCTCATTCCTTAAAGTC
Organism: Salvelinus sp. IW2-2015; assembly: GCF_002910315.2. NCBI lineage: Eukaryota > Metazoa > Chordata > Actinopteri > Salmoniformes > Salmonidae > Salvelinus > Salvelinus sp. IW2-2015. The sequence continues at coordinate 959,095 of NC_036839.1, forward strand.
ATCATCTCATCTCTGCTCAGGCATAGCAGCCAGCCAACAGCCAGCCAGACACCCATCTAAAGTTACTCTCCGTGCATCCCATTGAACAAGTCATCTTTTAGCTAGGTGAGTAACTAGCTGGCTGACAAAATAATTGTATTAGTTGTTCAAAGTAGATAAGGCATACTTTCAAGACTGCTTATTACCAACTACTACAACTATCAATTGGGTAGAGCTACCTGACGAACTGCCTCTTATCCTTCTCGTCTATGTGTATCCGCCTCTGTCCGGGACTGGAAGAACAGGCGCAATGGATTATGGTAAGTGTAGTTAATACCACAAGTTCTGTGCTGAGCTAGGTTGATATTTGCCTGGCAATCCCACATAGCTATTAGGTATGTTTGAGGGGTAAAGCGAAAGCAACCGACTGTAGACGAAAGTTGAGGAGTGGTCGGAGGAGGTGCATCTGTGACAACCAAAGTCAGACACTAATGTGGTTTTCCAACAGTAAGGCTCAGATCAACATGGCACAGTGGCTGCCATGTTAATAAAAGTTTTTCTTTGTGAGTGTGTGTTCTGGGGTTGGAGCCATGTTTTTTTCAACAATTATAAACTGCAATCAGTGAAGAAACAGCCTCAGTATCAAATTCATTGAATTTACTCAACTGTATACATGAATCGTACAACATTTGTTCCTATTTCAATCATGTCTTTGGTCACGTTTGTGTGGGTCAATGACAATAGATCCTCCCACAATGCAGGTGATGGCTGCAGACTGAAGTTGGTCAAGAGCATGATGTTTTGTAAAGTATATGCAGTCACACGTAGCGGCAAACGATGGTCATCGACTTGACAAAAGTGATCCGCTGCAAATGCGCCCATTGACTACTTTTCTCTCATTAATGATTTAATTTCTCTCTTGAGAAAACAGCACGGTGAGCTCACAAAAAAGCAGGACTATATGGAGTTCAAGTAATTGAACGGATGTCGGTCAATTAGTTGTTTAATAAAGGGGATTTTTTTTTTACGGTGAATCGCTCAGCACTACTGTATTGGCAAAAGGCAGAAACAGCTTGTTACCTTGGTGGCTCTGTTTCCCAGAGGCGTGAGATACCTCTTTAAACTTTTAATCAGTTATACAGTTATAGTTCAGTCTTCCCTCAGACATCCTCTTGCAATTTACTGACGTGAATGTCTAACAATCCAAAGGTTGCGAGTTCAAATCGCATCATGGACAACAGATAAGCATTTTAGCTAATAGCAACTTTTCAACTACTTACTACTTTTTAGCCACTTTGCAACGACTTAGCATGATAGCTAACCCTCCCCTAACCTTAACCCTTTAACCTAACTCCTAAACTTAACCCTAACCTTAACCCCTAACCTTAACCCTTTAACCTAACTCCTAACCTTAACCCTTAGCATACAGTAGCTAACGTTAGCCACCTAGCTAACATTAGACACCTAGCTAGAATTCATAACATATCATATGTTTTTCAAATTCATTCACTATTAGTATGTTATTTCAAATTGTTTGCTGGTTGTTTGCACACCAGTCTGTTTGCTGGTCATTGACTAACCAGTCTGTCGGCTGGTCGCTTGCTCAAAGGTTTGTTGGGCTGGTCGTGGGCTCACCGGTCTGTTGGCTGGTCTGTTTGCGGTTGATGGCTCTTCGATCTGTTGGTTGGTCTTTGACTCACCGGTCTGTTGGTTGTCGTAACTCACCTTTGGCCATTCTGTTGACACACTGTTCTAGCCTAGTGCTGTTGAGGTGGATCTTCTTACCATCTACGATGTCTCTGGATGACCCCTCCGGCGATGTCCGTACTTGCGCTGGAGAAGGGACAGCCTCACCTGCCTCTTCAGGATCTTCAGCACCTTCCTCTTGTAACCCTTACAAGGCAAAGAAGTAGATGAATGGATCCAGGGCAGGAGTTGAGGTTCATCAGACAGAACAGTGAAGTGTAAGGAGATCGGAAGGCTGTGAGTTCAGCACAGTCTGGTGTGTAGATCAGCTTTCGGATCATGTATTGGAGGAGTTGATGTGGTAGGGGCTGAAACACACCACGAACACCACGGGAACGCAGCAGATCACCCCAACGGCTTTGCGCTGCGCCCCGACTTTCCGTCAGGTATTGGTCTTGGCGAGAGCGGAGTTTACAGCACAGTATGGGAGTAGCACAATAGGATAGTCACCACGGGGACTCCATTAGCCTAGGAAACACGGCGCCGATCAGCATGTAGCGATGTTGGGCACCTGTTCGGAAGTTGGGATACTCCATACAAGTGATGAAGCCATCAGACTCCACATGAGTCATGGGCATGGAGAGGAGGGGCAAAGTTGCATTAAGACCAGCAACCACACCCCAACGCAGATGAACCGGACATTGGAGACCTTCCGGAAGCGTGCGAACCGGAGCGGCAAGACCACAGCAATGAATCGTCCACACTGAGGCAGGTCATGAAGTTGACCCCGGCATATGTGTGATGTAGAAGATCAGCCCTGTGATCTTACACAGGGTCTCCCCCAGGGGCCAAGTGGAAGCCCAGGGCGTAGTAGATTATCCGTAACGGTAGTGACAGCGTGAACAGGATGTCGGAGATGACCAGGTTGGCGGAGTAGAGCGTGTGGAGTTCATCTTCTTTAGGTTGGCCGGATGACATGCAGCGCCAGGGCGTTACCAGCAACCCCACGAGAAGACGATGCTGTAGAAGAGGGGCATGAGGACTCGGGCGTACTCCAGGTGGTCATACAGGTTCGTGCAGGTGTTTGAGTCATTGAGGGTGGGGGTAGGGGTGGGGTTTGCATGGTGTGAGGTCCTCATCACCTCCATCATTGGGCTAGTGGCTATTGTGAAGCTAGCTATAGCCGTAAAAAGAAGAAACATTGTTTGCATTTGATTTACACATGACTATTGACTGAATGAATATCAGAGGAGGCTTGTGGGAGGAGCTTATTAAAGGACAGGCTCATTGTAATGGCAGGAACGAAATGAATGAGCCATAGTTAAACATGCTGGTTTCCATATTGATTGATGTGGTCGATACCGTTCAATTATTTTCATTCCAGCCATTACATGAGCCTGTCTTCCTATAGCTTCTCCCACCATCCTCCTCTGATGGATATAGATGTATAGGTTACACAATACTACATCCTGTTAAATTCATGTCTATAGCATGTTTCCATCCACAGTTTTTTTATGAGTAAAAATCACAAAAGCTGTGATGAAAACAGGACGTTTGTTTCGTACAATTTTATAAATGCAGACACATAATTTTGTTGTTTGACATGGTGGATCTTTTTTGTGTGACAGCAAAATTAATTATGTGAGAAATATGCAATTATGATATAATAACCATCATTTCGAAGTTAACTTGGAGCCACACGATTTTTTTGCCCCACTGTATACCTGTCCACCAAAACATTTACACTAGGTAAATTAGCCTGTATTGTTGTTTTCTCAGTTTTCTTCCGCCACAAATTGAATCTGGATTGAATCATTTTGAATTTGTATGACTGAATTGAATTCTCTAATACCCATAGTGCTGGACTCCATAGGAGTATGCTTATAGCAGGTGATTGAACAGTTTCTGGTGAACATTTAACAGTCTGACTCCAAGCTAAAGAAGCAGTGACGGAAACACAGACATGATGCCAACCACATGATGTCTGTCACAGGAAGAGACACAGACTGTTGTCAACAACATATTGGTAAGAACACAACACACCATATGGTATAGACAGACTGAAGAAAAGAGTGATTTGCAACTTCATCTCTCAGAAGCAAAGCATCTCTAACAAATGAATGAATACTATGTSACTGCCTAATTTATATAGTTTATATGACTGTATTCACTATTTCTAGGCATTCTAATCCACACTCAATGCATAAGGGGTATCATATTGGCTCTACTCTGGATTGAGATGACACCCTTGTCATTATCAATATCAGTACCTCACTCTAACCAGATTACAAGCTAACCGACTCATCATCACAAAATATGCAACACATTTAACCTTTTAAGGCAGCAGCCACATGGTGCATCGTAGTCTTCTATTGAGTAGAGGAAATATCACAAAGTGTGGGAAATCCTTATAGATGTTTATCTCCATTGTGTCTCAAATCCTCAGTGATGAATGTGGTGATCTGTGATGATAATGGAAAAGATTAGTCCGCATGGAGAGAAGAATGATTTTCTGTTTACATTTAAAAAAAGTTCGCTTTCATGACCCTCAAGGGTTCTGATTTAATGTGTCCACTTTGTAATCCGCGTAAGCTTGATCTGAAAAATATGAAATGTACCTTCTTTTCACACACACACGCACACACACATTTCCATGCTATGCATKCATGCCCCAGTCCATCATTGACCTTGAGGTGTCTCACTCACAGTTTGCATCCATTAAAAAGCTGTGGCTGTGTTAAAATCATCTCCCACCGTCAGCGTGAAATGTCTATTACCACCCAATCTTATTTCCTGTTTATATGGCGACTACCTCAACATACTGTTTTTAATTACTTCTCTCCGGCAGCAGATGTTTCTGGCAGCAACCTGCTGCGGATTACTCCCGCGAGAGCTAATGCGCTATGACGGACCCCACTTTTCCAATCAATAACTTGCCCTAAAACTGCCATCTTCTCTGCCAAATACAATATCCAATTCTAATCACACATCATTTTCTTTAAGGGGGTTTAATTGCAGATTGTAGCTGTAGACCTTTCTGGTGTTCTCTGATAAAGAATTAAGAGGCCTGCACACGTAGCAATAATATGCGGGTATATAACCTCTTTCAACTTTTTGTTATTTAAAGTTTGGGTAGTGCGTATCACTTTCTTGTGTTTCTTCCATAGTTAACTACTATATCAACAATGAAAACGATACAACACAGGAAGTGAGGGGCGCTTTACACTATCTCACTGTAGTCAACCAATGAAACGGTCCTTCTGAAAAAACACTGTGTATTCACTTCTTCTTATGTGTATTGAGCTCGACACTCAGAGAGAGAGAGAAAGAAAGAGAAACATGGCTACAAGTCACATTGCATCGCAAGTCCCTTGAAGTGTTTGTGAGGTCTCTGGTAGAATGCTGAGATTGAGAGCAAGGACATGATAAAAATCAATGCGGCAAGTAGGTGCCCTTTTACTGAGCTGCCAGCGCTATGTAGATCTAGATAATCTCTTCTGAAGAAATGCACAATTTAAAAAAAAATTGGGGGGGGTATGTTTTATATAGATAAACAGAACATAAACTCAGCAAAAAAAGAAACGTCCCTTTTTCAGGACCCTGTCTTTTAAAAATCCAAATAACTTCACAGATCTTCATTGTAAAAGGTTTAAACACTGTTTCCCATGCTTGTTCAATGAACCATAAACAATTAATGAACATGCACCTGTGGAACGGTCGTTAAGACACTAACAGGTTACAGACAGTAGGCAATTAAAGTCACAGTTATGAAAACTTAGGACACTAAARAGGCCTTTCTACTGACTCTGAAAAAATGTTAAAAGATGCCCAGGGTCCCTGCTCATCTGCGTGAATGTGCCTTAGGCATGCTGATAGGAGGCATGAGGACTGCAGATGTGGCCAGGGCAATACATTGCAATGTCCATACTGTGAGACGCCTAAGACAGCGCTACAGGGAGACAGGACGGACTACTGATCATCCTCGCAGTGGCAGACCACGTGTAACAACWCCTGCACAGGATCAGTACATCCGAACATCACATCTGCGGGACAGGTACAGGATGGCAACAACAACTGCCCGAGTTACACCAGGAACGCACAATCCCTCCATCAGTGCTCAGACTGTCCGCATTAGACTGAGAAAGGCTGGACTGAGGGCTTGTAGGCTTGTTGTAAGGCAGGTCCTCAACAGACATAACCAGGCAACAATGTCCCCAATGGGCACAAACCCACTGTCGCTGGACCAGACAGGACTGGCAAAAAGTGCTCTTCACTGACGATTCGCGGTTTTGTCTCACGAGGGGTGATGGTTGGATTCGTGTTTATCATCAAAGGAATGAACGTTACACCGAGGCCTGTACTCTGGAGTGGGATMGATTTGGAGGTGGAGGGTCTGTCATGGTCTGGGGCGGTGTGTCACAGCATCATCGGACTGAGCTTGTTGTCATTGCAGGAATTCTCAACGCTGTGCGTTACAGGGAAGACAACCTCCTCCCTCATGTGGTACCCTTCCTGCAGGCTCATCCTGACATGACCCTCCAGCATGACAATGCCACCAGCCATACTGCTTGTTCTGTGCGTGATTTCCTGCAAGACAGGAATGTCAGTGTTCGGCCATGGCCAGCGAAAAGCCCAGATCTCAATACCATTGAGCACGTCTGGAACCTGTTGGATCGGAGGGTGAGGGCTAGTGCCATTCCCCCCAGAAATGTCCGAGAACTTGCGGGTGCCTTGGTGGAAGAGTGGGGTAACATCTCACAGCAAGGACGGGCAAATCTGGTGCAGTCCATGAGGAGGAAAGTTTAATTTWGATTTTGACCCCCCCTTTGTTCAGGGACACATAATTCMATTTCTGTTAGTCACATGTCTGTGGAACTTGTTCAGTGTATGTCTCAGTTGTTGAATCTGTTCATACAAATATTTACACATGTTAAGTTTGCTGAAAATAAATGCAGCTGACAGTGAGTGGACTTTTCTTTTTTAGTTTATTGGTTGATCAAACACATCTTATATGGAGAAGCATCTATTTTGTCTGAGTTGTCTCAGGTTAGAACACACTGAGCTAGATCTTGATACATACAGTGCATTCGGAAAGTATTCAGATCCCTTCACCTTTTCCACATTTTGTTACGTTATAGCCTTATTCTGAAGTTTATTAAATTAATATTTTCACTCACCRATCTACACATAATACCCCATAATGACAAAGTTAAAACTGGTTTTTGGAAATGTTTGCAAATGTATAAATACCTTACACACAAAAGTATTCAGACTATGAGACTCAAAATTGAGTTCAGGTGCATCCTGTCCACCTGTGGGAAATTCAATTTATTGGACGTCATTTACAAAGGCACACACCTGTCTATTTAAGGTCCCACAGTTCACAGTGCATGTCAGAGCAAAAACYAAGCCATGAGGTTGAAGAAATTGTTCGTAGAGCTCCGAGACAGGATTGTGATGAGGCACAGATCTGGGGAAGGGTACCAAAAAATGTCTGCAACATTGAAGGTCCCCATGAACAGAGTTGCCTCCTTCATTCTTAAATGGAAGAAGTTTGTAATCACCAAGACWCTTCCTATAGCTGGCCGCCCGGTAAACTGAGCAATYGGGGGAGAAGGGCCTTGGTCARGGAGGTGACCAAGAACCCAATGGTCACTCTGACAAAGCTCCAGAGTTCCCCTGTGGAGATGGGAGAAACTTCCAGAAGGACAACCATCTCTGCAGGAGTCCACCAATCAGGCCTTTATGGCAGATTGGCCAGACGGAAGCTCTCCTCAATAAAAAGCACATGACAGCCCACTTGGAGTTTACCAAAAGGGACCTAAAGGRCTCTCTGGTCTGATGAAACCAATATTGAACTCTTTGACCTGAATGCCAAGCGTCACGTCTGGAGGAAACCAGGCACAACTCCTCACCTGGCCAATACCATCCCTTCTGTGAAACATGGTGGTGGTAGCATCATTCTGTGGGAGTGTTTTTCAGACTGGGGGGGACTAGACATGAGAGAAATATGAACGGAGCAAAATACAGAGAAATCCTTGATGAAAACCTGCTCAAGAGCGCTCAGGACCTCAGACTGGGGCTAAGGTTCACCTTCCAACAGGACAATGACCTAAGAATACAGCCAAGACATGAGTGGCTTTGGGACAAGTCTCTGAATGTCCTTGAGTGGCCCAGCCAGAGCCCATACTTTAACCCGATCGAACATCTCTGGGTAGACCTGAAAATAGCTGTAAAGCGATGCTCCCCATCCAACCTGACAGAGCGTGAAAGGATTTGCAGAGAAGAATGGGAAAAACTCCACAAATACAGGTGTCCCAAGCTTGTAGTGTCATACCCAAGAAGACTCGAGGCTGTAATGACTGCCAAAGGTGCTTCAACAAAGTAAAGGGTGTGAATACTTATGAAACTGTGATATTTCAGTTTTGTGTTTTTAATAAATAAAAAATAAAAAATGTTATCTGTTTTTGCTATGTCACTATGGGGTATTGTGTGTAGATTGATGAGGGGGAAAAACATATTTKATCAGTTTTAGAATAAGGCTGTAACGTAACAAAATGTGGAAAAAGTGAAGGTCTGAATATGTTAAAATTATAGTCGTAATAATCAGACTTTTGGACCTGTATATCAGTTATACTCATCTTTTCACACTCCACACCACCTCAATGTACAGATCTATCTCACAAGTTTACAGTGAATAGTCACCAAAGGTTTTCCAGTCAAGATAATCAAAAGACTCCCATCAAATGCTCACTTTCACTTTTGTTATCTCTTGTACCCTCTTCTTCTTTTCTGCTCTGATTTAAAACCCTGATTCTGTTTCTCTTGTACGCTTCTCAATTTTTCAATGTTRCGTGAATGTTTGTCTCTACGCTCTTTATCTGTTACTGTATTTCAGAATGAAACAACATGTTGAAATACGTTTAACCATTTATTAAATACTGAATAATGCAAGTCTTAGCGATATAGGCTCTGCTCCTTCAGGCTAGCTCACTGCCGAAGCAAAGGGTCAATATATAAAATTACTTACAAGCAGTGAACGCGGTAAGGTATACCAATCCCCCAAAACAGCAGAACCATACGCCAGACAACTACGGSAGAAAGATCCATTTAGATATGAACACGTAGACAAGCTGAAGTCATCGTACCATTACAAGACTTTATACTATGTGTGAATATTAACCATGTGTAGCATGAGCTATACAATGTACAGTGCCTTCAGAAAGTATTCATACCCCTTGACTTATTCACAAGTCTCTAAATGCTTTCCATACCTGGTTTGTGCAACATTTGCTCATTATTCTTTTAAGAATTCTTCAAGCTCTATAAAATTGGTTGTTGATCATTGCTAGACAACCATTTTCAGGTCTTGCCATAGATTTTCAAGCAGATTAAGTCAAAACTGTAACTAGGCCACTCAGGACATTCACGTGTTCTTGGTAAGCAACAAAGTGTAGATTTGGTCTTCTGTTTTAGGTTATTGTCCTACTGAAAGGTGATTCATCATGTCTGGTGGAAAGCAGACTGAACCAAGTTTCCTCTAGGATTTTGCTGTACTTAGCTCCATTCCGTTTTTTTTTATCCTGAAAAACTCCCCAGTCGTTACGATTACAAGCATAACAAATAAAACTGATGGAGCCACCACTTTGCTTGAAAATATGGAGAGAGGTACTCAGACATGTTGTATTGGATTTACCCCAAACATAAACTTCTTATTCAGGACAATAACTGCGTTGCCATAATTTTGCAGTATTATTTTAGTGCCTTGTTGCAAACAGGATACATGTTTTGGAATATTTGCATTATGTACATGCTTCCTTCTTTCCCCTGTCAATTAGGTTAGTATTGGAGAGTAACTACAATGTTGTTGATCCATCCTCAGTTTTTTCCTAACACACCATAACTTCTCTAGGATATGTGGGACACTAACGTCCCACTTGGCCAAAACCAGAAAAAATGTAGCGCACAAATTCAAATATATTACTATAAAAATCAATCTTTCATGAAATCACACATGAAAGACACCAAATTAAAGCTACACATGTTGTGAATCCAGTCAACATGTCTGATTTCAAAATGGATTTGCGGGAGCAACACAAAACAATTATGTTAGCTCCAGTACATAGCCACAGAAAAACACAGAATTTTCCCAGAAAAATAGTAGTAACAAAAGGCAGAAATAGAGATAAAATTAATCACTAACCTTTGAACATCTTCATCAGATGACACTCATATGACATCATGTTACACAATACATTTATGTTTTGTTCGTAATGGTGTAATTTATATCCACAAAACTCGGTTTACATTGGCGCCATGTTCAGAAATGCCTCCAAAATATCCAGAGTAATTACAAGAGCCACGTCAAATAACAGAAATACTCATCATAAACTTTGATGAAAGATACATGTTTTACATATAATTAAAGATACACTTGTTCTTAATGCAACGGCTGTGTCAAATTTAAAAAAAACTTTACGTAAAAAGCACACCATGCAATAATCTGAGAAGGCGCTCAGATTTAACAACATTTCTCCGCCATGTTGGAGTCAACAGAAATACGAAATTACATCATAAATATTCCCTTACCTTTGATTATCGTCATCAGAATGCAGTGCCAGGAATCCCAGTTCCACAATAAATCGTTGTTTTGTTCGATAATGTCCATTACTTATGTCCAATTAGCAAATTTTGCTAGCATGTGTAGTACACGTGTCCAAACGCTCGCACAGATACAGGCAAATGTCGGACGAAAATTCAAAAAGTTATATTACAAGTCGAATAAACTGGTCAAACTTAGTAGAGAATCAATTTCAGGATGTTGTTATCATATATATCCAATAACGTTCCAACCGGAGTATTCTTTCAGTCTCTATAAGTAATGGAACGCATGGCGATATCATGAGGAAGTGCGTGACCAAGAACTGGCACTCTGCCAGACCACTGACTCAACACACCTCCCATCCGGTCCACAACACAGCATAAGCTTCATTCCACGTTCTACTGACTGTTGACATCTAGTGGAAGGCGCAGGAAGTGCAAACAGATCCATATATTACAGGAATTGAATTGGCGATGACTTTAACTTCTCTGCGCTACGGATCCTTTACGGGATCATTTCCTAAACAACCGCTGAATTGCAGGGCGCAAAATATTATTACAAATATTTATAATCATGCAATCACAAGTGAAATATCCAAAACACAGCTTAGCTTGTTGTTAATCCACCTATCATGTCAGATTGAAAATATGCTTTACAGCGAAAGAAATCCAAGCTTTTGTGAGTGTATCAATCAATGCTAGAACAGCTAGTCCTAAATTAGCATGGTCACGAAAGTCAGAAAAGCATTTAAATTAATCGCTTAGCTTTGATAATCTTCGGATGTTTGCACTCACGAGACTCCCAGTTCACATAAATGTTATTTTTGTCGATAAATATTATTTTATAACAAAAAACGCCATTTGGGTTGCGCGTTATGTTCACAAAACTACAGCCTCGTTCCGGTCCTGAAAGGCAGAAAATCCCAAACGTATCAGATTCAATAATATTACTAAAAATATTTATAATCATGCAATCACAAGTGAAATATACCAAACAACAGCTTAGCTTGTGTTAATCCACCTCATGTCAGATTTTGAAAATATGCTTTACAGCGAAAGAAATCCAAGCTTTTGTGAGTGTATCAATCAATGCTAGAACAGCTAGTCCTAAATTAGCATGGTCACGAAAGTCAGAAAAGCATTTAAATTAATCGCTTAGCTTTGATAATCTTCGGATGTTTGCACTCACGAGACTCCCAGTTACACAATAAATGTTATTTTTGTTCGATAAATATTACTTTTATAACAAAAAAACGCCATTTGGGTTGCGCGTTATGTTCACAAAACTACAGCCTCGTTCCGGTCCTGAAAGGCAGAAGAAAATTCCCAAACGTATCAGATTCATAATATTACTAAAAATATTTATAATCATGCAATCACAAGTGAAATATACCAAAACACAGCTTAGCTTGTTGTTAATCCACCTATATCGTCAGATTTTGAAAATATGCTTTACCTTTACCTTTGCCTAACCCTAACCCAACAAAAAAACGCCCATTTGGGTTGCGCTTATGTTCAGAAAACCAAAGCCTCGTTCAGTTCGACAAATTCCAAAAAAGTATCCGTAATGGTCGTAGAAAAACATGTCAAATGTTTTTTATAATCAATCCTCAGGTTGTTTTTAACAAACATAATCGATAATATTTCGACCGTGACCTATTCAATAAGAGAGAAAAAGAAATTGGAGAGCTACCTCTCTCGCGCGCAGGAATTAATCAGAGGACACCTGACTAGTTTTGAAAGATCTCGCTCATTTTTCAAAATAAAAGCCTGAAACTATGTCTAAAGCCTGGTCACAGCCTGAGGAAGCCATTGGAAAAGGAATCTGGTTGACACCCCTTTAAATGGAAGAAAGACAGGCCAGGAAACACAGATAAAAAAAAAAATCACTTCCGGGTTAGATTTTCTCAGGTTTTCGCCTGCAGAATCAGTTTTGTTATACTCACAGACAATATTTTGACAGTTTTGGAAACTTTGGAGTGTTTTCTATCCTAATCTGTAAATTATATGCATATTCTACGATCTGGACCTGAGAAATAGTCMGTTTACMTTGGGAACGTTATTTAAAAAATAWAAAWAAWTCTGACCCCTAGCGTCAAGAGGTTAACATCGACCACTCTCAGAATTCTCACTTCCTGTTTGGATTTTTTCTCAGGTTTTTGCCTGCCATATGAGTTCTGTTATACTYACAGACATCATTCAAACAGAAACTTCAGAGTGTTTTCTATCCAATACTACTAATAATATGCATATATTAGCATCTGGTACTGAGTAGGAGGCAGTTTACTCTGGGTACGCTTTTCATCCAAACGTGAAAATGCTGCCCCCTATCCATAAGAAGTTTAACATTTGCTAACCATGTGTGTGACCAATAAAATTTGATTTGATTTGACATATATGTATATATATTCTTAATCCATGACTTACTTATATTTCCGTGTATTCTGGGTATGTGTTATGAAACTGTTAGATATTACTTGTTCAATATTACTGCACTGTCGGAGCTAGAAGCACAAGCATTTCACTACACCCGCAATAACATCTGATAAACATATGTATTTGACCAATAACATTTGATTTGATTTGTATTCACACCCCTTTCTTAGTACTTTGTAGAATCACCATACTCATAACATGATGCAGCTGTCAGGACCCGGTTACGAACTCGGGTCTCCGGTGTGAGAAACAGTCACTTAGCAAACTGASCCACTAATAGTCGGCAGAACCCAGAATATGAGGCAGACACAGCAGTACTTGAGACAGTGTTTTAATAAAGTAAAAAGGAAAGTACTTCAGACAAAAATATTAATCCACAACGTCAAAAGTAATTCCAAGAGAAAAAAGGTAATCCTCCAAGACAAAAGGTAAATCCACAAGGTGGTAGATACCGCAGGAAAAAACCTCAAAAGAATAATAAAAATAAATAAACAAGAACAAAAACAGAGTACCTCAAGAGAATCCAACAGGAGTAACAAATGTTCACAGCATCGCTGGGGCTGGTGCTAACATACAAACACAGAGCAAAGAACTGAGGAAAACTAAGGGTTTAAATACATTCAAGGGAAACGAGGCACAGGTGCAAATAATAACTGGAAACAAGGGAAAAGAAAAGGTCAAAAAAGCACAATGGGGCATCTAGTGGCCAAAACCGGAACAATCCTTGCCAAATCCTGACAGCAGCCACCACTTAGTTGAAAAATATGGAAAGTGGTACTCAGTAATAGACATATGTGAGTATTTGGGATACTATCGACCCTCCTAAGTATCGCTTTTACACAAGCTCATTATATTGCAGAGTACATCAAACAAAGTGATATTAGTTCTTGCATACTACAAGAACTATCTGTGCTAGTTGTGCAGTACACATATACACTTGTTTATGAAATGTATACAAATAGGTACCTAGTGTTTGTATACACTGTACTTACGTTGATACACACTCTAGTTATACACTACGTTTACGCTTGTCAAAAATAGCTATCTGACGACTGAACTAGCCTACTATGATTACACCACTTACACATTTAGAGCTATTATAACAGTCACATTTAGATCAGACGCTTACTTATGCTGACAGATACGCGACACTTAGATCAGAATTGCTGAGCATCATTCACCTCATATATGCATATAATTGATCCATGACATCGAGCAAACTCATAGCCTACATTACATCCACTACTATAGTTGCATCTTAAACAACTCTATTCTAAGTTGATACACACTCGTGAGTTGATACAACACCTCTAGTTGATACCACACCTCGTAGTGGGGTGTTAAGCGAAGCGTAGCTTACTATGTTGTGATCTCACACAACTTCCTAGGTATTCCTAAATAGGTGGGTTTCAGTGTCTCCGGAAGTGGTGTCTGACTCCGCTGGACCTTGGCGTCTGTGAGTGGAGTTTGATGTTGATACACATTACTAGTTGATCCACCTCACGGGGTGTAGTTGATACACACTCTAGTTGATACCACACTTCTAGTTGATAACATACCTTTTGGTGCCAGAGAGTCATGATACACTGCTGAGATTAATTTCAGTTATACTAACACTCTGGTAGTTGCTGATTACCACTCTAAGCTTGAGTGAGGAGCACATGTACTGTTTGATACACATTCCTCAAACACTGAGTTGAAGTACACGAAGCAAGGCTACAGTGTAGGTAGGTACACATACTAGTTGTACACATACTAGTTGAATTGAAACACAGCAGCTAGCCCTCTATGTGTTATGGTGAGCCACCTTGCTAAGTTGCCTTGATTCTATCACAGAGCTACTATTGCTGAAATAGCGATCACGGACATACTAGTTGATACAGTGCCCACAGCTATGCTCTCCTCAACAGACCTCCGTACTGAGCGAAGATCTATCGCTATCGGTACCTACCAGTTGTAATGACCAGCGATACTAATGGCTGAGCGTTCAATACTCGAAGCCACTCTTTGTCGAAGATGCACACTCTAGATGTGGATACGACATCAGCGTAGTGATACACAACTCTAGTTGATACACATAACTAGTGTGACGTGTTGAATGAAGCAACAACATTCTTCGTAAAGTTTTGAAATACACATACTAGACAGACATCACAAACGCTGAGCTTGCTAGGCTTTATCATCACGTCACTTGAAGATGTGTAGGGAGGCTACTATAATATGCATCAGGCAGGAGAAGCCCAGCCAACAGCGAGTTGCAGTAATCCAGACGGGAGATGACAAGTGCCTGGATTAGGACCTGCGCCGCTTCCTGCGTGAGGCAGGGTCGTACTCTGCGAATGTTGTAGAGCATGAACCTACAGGAACGGGTCACCGCCTTGATGTTTAGTTGAGAACGACAGGGTGTTGTCCAGGATCACGCCAAGGTTCTTAGCACTCTGGGAGGAGGACACAATGGAGTTGTCAACCGTGATTGGCGAGATCATGGAACGGGCAGTCCTTCCCCGGGAGAAGAGCAGCTCTGTCTTGCCGAGGTTCAGCTTGAGGTGGTGATCCGTCATCCACACTGATATAGTCTGCCAGACATGCAGAGATGCGATTCACCACCTGGTTATCAGAGGGGGGAAAGGAGAAGATTAATTGTGTGTCGTCTGCATAGCAATGATAGGAGAGACCATGTGAGGATATGACAGAGCCAAGTGACTTGGTGTATAGCGAGAATAGGAGAGGGCCTAGAACAGAGCCCTGGGGACACCAGTGGTGAGAGCACGTGGTGCGGAGACAGATTCTCGCCACGCCACCTGGTAGGAGCGACCTGTCAGGTAGGACGCAATCCAAGCGTGGGCCGCGCCGGAGATGCCCAGCTCGGAGAGGGTGGAGAGGAGGATCTGATGGTTCACAGTATCAAAGGCAGCCGATAGGTCTAGAAGGATGAGAGCAGAGGAGAGAGAGTTAGCTTTAGCAGTGCGGAGCGCCTCCGTGACAACAGAGAAGAGCAGTCTCAGTTGAATGACTAGTCTTGAAACCTGACTGATTTGGATCAAGAAGGTCATTCTGAGAGAGATAGCAGGAGAGCTGGCCAAGGACGGCACGTTCAAGAGTTTTGGAGAGAAAAGAAAAGAAGGGATACAGTCTGTAGTTGTTGACATCGGAGGGATCGAGTGTAGGTTTTTTCAGAAGGGGTGCAACTCTCGCTCTCTTGAAGACGGAAGGGACGTAGCCAGCGGTCAAGGATGAGTTGATGAGCGAGGTGAGGTAAGGAGAAGGTCTCCGGAAATGGTCTGGAGAAAAGAGACAGGA